>NW_007229154.1:7969-47797 GCF_000164805.1 Carlito syrichta | reverse complement strand
GATGAGGTCTCACTGCCCAGGCAGGTCTCGAACCCGTGGGCTCAGGCAATCCACTCACCTCAGCCTCCCAAAGGCGCAGGACCTTTCTTAAATAAATCTTTTCACCTCTTTGTGTGCTGCAAATCTTTGCATAGAGATGAGGTCTCGCTGCACAGGCGGGTCTCGAACCCGCGGGCTCAGGTAATCCACTCACCTCAGCCTCCCAAAGGCGCGAGACCTTTCTTAAATAAATCTTTTCACCTCTTTGTGTGCTGCAAATCTTTGCATTACTCGGCTCTCTGGTTGCCAGCATGCACCTCCGGCATGCCGGCTCCAGCGGTGCTGCGCCCTCTCCACCCATCCATCCACCCTCACCCTCCATACCCTAACACTTCTTTATTGGTTCTTGGAATAATGGTTCTTCCTTATTCACGTGCATGAAGAGTGACATTATAAGTAATGCCACTGTTTCTTATGGTTATAGATCAGAACATATAAATTCAAAGGAGCGTTGTCCTTTGGGAAATTGGACTATTATTTGGCTCAGAACATTTTTGCAACCAACCTTTGGGAATTGCTAGTTAGAAATTGTATATATTTAACTCCACAAAGAACTTGAGGATAACCTTCTTCCAGAAGGAAAAGAAGAAAAAAAGAGTGAGGGATGTTTATACTGTTTTCCCTACAAGATTCAAAGCAATTGCTTTATTACTATTTCATTATCAAATTCACTTCAACGAGGATGGGTTTTAGTTCTGTTTTCTCTTTAGTTCCTACAGATATTTTATCTGTTGAAAAGGGAGCACTGATTGTGTTACTCTCCTGCCTAGACACTTCCCCTGGTGCCCCATCGCCGACAGAGTAGAGTCCAAACCGCAGAGAAAAGCCTACAAAGTTTCCCACAGTCTGGCCACACTCCACCTTGCTGGTCTCATCACTGACTGCTGAACTGTCCCATCCTCTCACTCCGATAGGACAACCTGCCACTTCCTGAACATGTTCTGCACCCTTCACACCTTCCTAGCTTTGCAGCGGGTGCGGGTGACCCCTTGCCTGAGCCCACTACCTCTTCTCTGGGAAACTCCTCCTAAGTATCCTTTGGGATTCAGCTCAAGCCCCAACTTCTTTGCAAAGCCTTCCTCAGGCAAAACTATGTTCTCCTTCCTCCATGTTCTCATCGCTCCTGTGCCTCTTCCCTTTGCAGCGCCCCCTAAAATTGTCTAAATTAGATTCAACTGCCAATGAAAACTTCACAGAGACCGGGCACGGTGGCTCACGCTTGTAATCCCAGCACTTTTGGAAACTAGGGCAGGTGGGATTGCTTGAGCCTGAGAGTTCGAGAATAGCCTGGGCAACATAGTGAGACCTCATCTCTTAAAAAAAAAAAAAAAAAAAGTTAGCTGGCTGTGGTGGCACACATCTGTAGTCCCAGCTACTCACAGGGCTGATACGGAAGGATCGCCTGAGCCCAGGTCGTGGGGGCTGTGATGAACCGTGATCATCATGATCGTGCCACCACACTCCATCCTGAATGACAGAGTGAGACTCAACTCAAAAAAAAAAATACATTGATATATCATTTTTTGTTGCTCAGATTGGCAAAGACACGTTTGTTAACACACTGCTGGCAAGGCTGTGGGAAAACAAGCACTCTCATGCATTGCTAGAAGCAAGGAAGATTAGTATAATCTCTGGAGGGCAATTTGACAGTATCTATGAAAATTACAGATACACATACCTTTTGACCCAGTGGTTCCTCTGCTGGGAATTTATCCTACAGATATTCTTGTACATCCGCTAAATAACATATGTACAAGGTTATTCATTCCAACAGTTTTTGTAATAGCAGAAGATGGTCCATCAACTGAAAGTTGCTAAGGTAAGTAATGGAACAGTCACACAGTGGAATACTATATAGTCATTTAAAAGAATGAGAACACTTTCATGCATGGACATAGAGTGGTCTCTAAGATATATCATTAGGTAAAAACAACAGCAGCAGCATATATTGTTAGCAGAGAAGCATAATGGTATGCTAGCATCTGTTTTTTTTTAAGAGAGAATCAAAGACTAGATATGCACACTTATTTACATATACACTTGATATCTATGGAAAGATAACTAAGGAAGTGATAATTTGAGTAATCTACAGGAAAAAGAACTGAAGGTTTAGGGTCAGGGCTCTGAATAAGGGAGAGACTTCTTACTGTATATTCTTTTGTACTTTTGAAATTTGAACTATTAGAATATATTACTTTTTCTGAAAAACTTTCATAATAAATTTAATTCCACAAATATTTACTGTATGCCTACTCTGTGCCCAGCACCAGGTTTGATTCTATTTCTTCATTACTAAGCTGTAAGTTCCTGGGGACAGTGAGGACAGTCCTGTGTCTTATTCATCTAGAATAGTCCTGAAAGCACAAGCACTCAACATGTTTTGCAGAACAGGAAATAGGTCTTTTTTTCTCTAGATAATCCATCTGTGTTACTTTGATATCTGGGTCCTTCAAAGAAAACACTTATTATGTGTCAGTCATTGCTTTAGGTGGGTTTTTATTTGTTTGCTTCACAGCATTCTCTGTTGTATAATCACAGCCTATCCATGAAACAGGTAAAGCAATCTCCATTTTGAAAATGTGAAGGCTGATTCTCAGAGGCTAGGTGGTGAGGTGCCCAACATCACACAGCTAGGAAGTGCCAGAGTTGGGAAACAAACCCAGGTTTGTCTGACACCAAAGCCCATGTTTATTCTATGATACCACAAATGATAAGGAATAGAAAAGTCCCAAACTAACAACTACCCTGGCTCAAACCCTTCCCAGCAGGAGGGCAGGTTCTACGTGTTGGTAGCCAACTATAGAGCCCTGATTTGAGGAGAGCTGATTGACTCCTTGCCTTTGACTGCAAAAATGCCTGAAATTCCACCATTGCAGGCCCTACCTTTAGTGCTTAGTATCCTGTGGTTAATATCTATTTTACAGTTCCTCTAGAAAAAGTTACAAAAGAATATGTTAACCAAAAAATAGAAAAGATAAACAGACATAAAGAGTATAGAGTCTCTTTTAAATAATCCCTTTCCAGTATATGAAATGATAAAAAATGCCATACACTGAGATGTGAATAGCAGTTGCTGCTAGGTGGTAGAAGATACATGGATGTTGCTTTTCTCTATTTTAAAAATTTTGCTTTTCTAAGTTTTCTATGATGGGTACAGGGTTAAAAGCAACTTTTTTTCCCCCTTTAGGTATTTATTTGAATTAAATCAGCCTCTGGCCAGTCTCAGTGGCTCAGCCTATAATCCCAGCAATTTGAGAGGCCGAGGCGAGTGGTTTGCCTGAGCCCGTGGGTTCGAGACCAGCCTGGGCAACTTGGTGAGACCTTGTCTCTACAATAAAAAAATAAAAAATTAGCCGGGTGTGATAACGCATGCCTGTAGTTCCAGCTACTTGGGAAGGCTGAGGTAGAAGGATCTCCAGAGCCCAGCAAGTTGACGCTGAGGTGACCGTGAGTGTGCTGCTGCACTCCAGCCTGGGCAACAGAGTGAGACTCCAACTCAAAAAACAAAACCAGCCTCTGAAAATTGGAAATAGTTAGCTACCATTATTAAATGTTCACTGAACACTTTGGTTACTCAAACAAGAAACTACCCAACTTCCAAGATTACATATCTTGTTTTTTCTGCCATCTGAAATGACTTTCCTCAAAAGTAACTTTTTAAAAGGAAGAAATAGGTTTTGAAAACAACTTTTATTAAGGATGCCAGAGGGGTTTCTGAAATCAGTGAGGCAACTCCTAAATGTTTGCGAAAGTTCTTTCCAGTGACCCTGCTGAAGTTATTACTCCTTGTTAAGCAGAAGTATGTGCCTAACCTGCTGGTCCAGGGAAGGGGATTGGGGGAACTGGTGGGCAAGTGGCCAAGGACTAGCTCTGCTGCACTGCTAGTGAGGAACCCTGGAGCCTAGTTATCCAGACGGAGGATCCCAGGGGCACCTGGGTCCCTTTCCCTCCTCATTTCCAAGTTCTCAGATGCCAAGTCAAGTCCGTGCTCTCCTGTAGAAGTGTCCAGGTCCTTCCTCTGACCTACAACCTAACTCTCATCCTCGCCAGGTTCCTCAGGTCTTTGCTATCGATGCTGTCTCTTTCACAAAGTTAAGGACTCTCCTTCTCCCAAAGCAGAGGTACTGAGGTCCTATTTAGCCTGAGGGATAAAAAGGTGAATTAAGGTCTTCGCCCTCAGAAGTGGAGAAGGGAACGGGCAGTTACTGTGTGCCTACTATGTGCCGGTCGCTGAACGATACACATGTTCTCTATTATTTGTACCCAGTGCAATCCTCAAAGCCACCTTATGAGGGAGATATTTATCTCTGTTTTATACACGAGGAAACTGAAGCTCAGAGGTATTCAGTAACTTGGCCGGTATGAAACTACCAAGCAAAATATGTCAAGAGCCCTAGACAGGCACAAAAGTAGTGACGGAAGATCTTTAAAAAGATTACACATGGTGGGGGAAGTCAGGCAGAGCTTTTAGATGTTGAACAAGAACAGGAAACTGTGTGCATTTATGGAGAGCCAACTGTATGAGATGTCATGTGGGAGAACACTGAGACAGGACCCTCATGCACAGGGGTCCATGGTGTTGGGTGATAAGTGGATAAAGAAGGACAAGTCAAAGCGATGCAGTAAGGACTCTGACATTGGTAAATGAGAATGACTTGAGATGATGTGAGATGATATCACATAATGTGGGATGCTGTGCACAACACATGCAGAATGCTTGCACGTAAGCACTTGACATATAATAAACACTTAGTAAATGTCACCTACTTTCTGGTGGCGCAGGGAACAGAGAAAAAGAGTGATATAAACAAGGTGTGAAAACAAGAAATAATGTGGTGAATTCCAGGAATGCTGACTAGACCAGTCTGGCGAAAGAAAAGTGGCCAGATCGACTGGGGGAGTTTTTAATAACTGCCAGGGAAGACAGCATTCCATCTTGATCTTTACCATCACACACATCTTTCTAAAACATTAATCTTGATGATAAGGCTTCCCTACTCTAAAACATTTGATGGCTCCCCAGTGCCTGTAGAATGATGTCCAATTCAGGCACTTTGGGACTAGAACTTCAGCTGCCTCATTAAGGCCAACCCCACAATTATTCCCTTCAAGGAAAGAGGACTTTGAGAAGCAGGGGGAGGGAACATGAAGGAAAAGACTTGTCACAAGTATATTACCCCAAAAAGAATAAAATAAGGTATCCCTTTAGGGTCGGTGGAGAGGACCTCTCATGATTTGTCAAAAATGCAAAGGAGGGTGAGATGACTCGCTCTTTCCTAGCTGTTGCCTGAAATCTCTTTAAGAAACATAGAAGACTGTCTGACTCACACATAAAAGACTTGTTGAGGGCAGAGGAAGTGTCTGGGTCCACACGTCATCGGTGGGCTATGAGCAAGTGGGAGGGGCCTAGGAAGGACTCTCACGGGGTGCCTCTGGGTGTGTGTGTTTGGGGTGAGGGTGCCTGTGGCTGTGAGGAAGGGCGGTGCCAGTAGAGAATAAGGCTCGCATGCCACTGACACAGAAAACAAACCTGCAAGGAGTCCCCACGAAGCCTTTGGCTTAGAGCTGGCCCTGTTTACCTCATGCACAGGAACTGTGTACACAGGAGACTCATCTAGTTGCCGAAGATGAAGGTGGCTAGGCTTTGTGTAACAGATAAGGACTTTTTTGGCTCATCCTTCCTACTGCCTGACTCTCTGGTCTCTTTGTTCTCAGGAGATTTGTAGGAGCAGACATCACTCACTCCAGGGGACTGCTCTGGAGGACAGATAGAGCTTGGTCAACCTCCAGCACATTCCCGGGCAACAACAAATCATTTAAACCCTCAACCCAACGGCAGAAAGAGCAGCTTTCTTGCCACCTGCTCCTTGGCATGCCACCGGGTGGAGGCTCTTAAGCAGTGATGGATACAAAGGATGGCAGCATATGCCCTCAGAGGAAGTCCTGGGGGAGAAGGTTGTGAACTGAGCAAGTTAATGAGAGAGGAGCAAGGAAAATAAGCCTATTTCTTGAACTGTATGCTTCACTAGCACCAATCATCTTAAGAATGAGGACAATGTAAATTGTTTTATCCTCTGAAATTGTCTAGACCACTTTTTTTTTGCATGCCTCATGGGTGGTTATGGGGATATTAACCAAATGCTATGTGGAGTCCCATGTTTAACCATCACTATTTAATCCTTACAACTCTGCAGTATAAGTATTCCTATTTTTCAGCTGGGAAACAGATTTGGTGTAGTTAGATGACTTGTCCAAGATCAAACAGCTTGTGGCACACTGGGGCACAGTTACAAGTCTGTCTGAAACTAAAGTTAAAGCATTTTCCAGTATATTTTATAAGAATAACCTCCATAATAGAGAAACCAAGTAACAAACCACAGATGGGGAAGACGAGAGATCAGCAGAAAGCAGAGGTTGATTTCACAACTAAGAACAACACGAAGAGGGAGAAGGACTTAGACAATGAATTAAGAAACCTTGGTTCTCATCCTAATCTATAGGTATTCGGTTCTGAACTTTTGAGGAGAGTAAATCTCCTCTTTGAATTCCCCAAGGTGTCTTACAGGTGGCGCCAGGTGATAGGTACTAACTAGGTGTGCGGTATTAGGCACTGAGAACTAGGGGTTGAGTATGTGACAGTTATAGTAACATGAACCAGCTGTGTGTCCTCGAGAAAATCAGCCACTCCCAGCCTCAGACTTTCATCAGGACTTCAAGAAGCAAAGTTCTGAATCCAGATGACTGCTAATGTTTCTTGCAGGTCTGACTTCCCAGGATCTGACAACTTCCTGGATGAAGCTGGAAAGACAAACTGAGCTAGAAAAAGGCAGATTTAATTTCCACTCCCAATCACTGTTCAGGTCCTCACTCCTACCAGTTCTGGTTTACACTGAGATCTTCCAGGACAAAACATTAGGGTTATTTTTTGTTTGTTAGTTTTGTTATTTCTCATTTGTACTAGTAATGATCCTCAACTCACTCCACCCATATAAATGGAAATTTCTGTTAAATAACATATAAACTTCACTCTCAAGAGGTTTATATATATATAATATATATATATATATATATATATATATATATATATATATCTCCTTTGGTATGGCTGGACTCTCATTAACCCCAAGGCTATTTTCATTTTCATGGAAGCCAAAGTCCTCTGGGGACTTCGCTGTACATGGTGCCTAGTGCATCTGAAAGTCCCACCCCAACTGACGCGACCATGCCCTAAGAATGAGAAATCCTTCTCTTGCTTACTGTGCCCTCTGGTTTCCCGGGCCGGCCAGCTTCCTAATGGTTTCCAGACCTATGGCTCTATGGGTTCTTCTCATTTCTGTATTTTTCTAAAACCAATTGTGCTGATGGGAGGTGGGGAGCAGTTAGAAACCACTTCATCATAGGCCAGCTTCGTGGATGTGAAGAACAGCCAGGTAGTGCTTATCAGTTCCTCATGGCACCCAGCCCCCACCCCAGCGTCCTTTCATTTCCTGCCCAATATTCCCAAACCACAGGCAGCCATTGTTTCCAGAACCGCTTTGCTTGGAAGCCTTGGTACCAAGGCCTCCTAGTGCTTCCTGTTGTTACAAGGTCTCTCTTTCCTGCTGAAAACAACCTCACTTCCCTGCAACATGTAACCCTTTTCAGGCAACTCACTTCTTCCGTGAGCTCATCCAGTGCTTGCAAATACGGGGTGCTCATTACATATATTTAACATTTTTCTTATTATACAAGTACTGCACGTTCCTTGTAGAAAAATAAAAAATACAGTTGAGCAAAAGAAAAAAAATCCTATTACATCCTCCTCCGTCAGCATGGAAATGTCTTTGGTATTCATGTTTAAGACCATGCATCTACACACAGAATTTACCATGTGACTCAGGACTTGAAGAGCTGACCGTTCTCAAGAGTGGAAATGGAGGCAGGGAGGCCCACCTAGAAACCAGCCTCCAGGAGGTTCTTATAGATTGGTGTGCAAAAGAGCCTCCCAGGAGTTTAAGAAGAGTACAGACTCCAGGAGATTCCCCTGCAAATTCTCAGGACTACCCTTGGAGAAACTCCAAGAAAGATCCTCTTTAAATAAAACTATTCAACTATTTTCAATAAAACTATTTGTTCAACAAATTTGGGAGAGGCTCACGGGGCAATTGCACAGAAAAGGGTCAGGGAGGTTGGGAGAGCAGCCATGTTGTTGGGACTCCAGGAGTCTCCTCAATGCAGCTCCCTGCTGGCTGCCCCAAGGAGCTTTTGAAAACACAGCTCTGTGTTTGTCCATAATGGGGAATGCTGTGTTCTTTGTGACCCCTTCCCCCAACCCTACCCTCTTCAGTCACATCTAACTCCCCAAGGCTCCCTAAAGACCACCTCCTCTTCTGCCTTTGCATTCTCTTTCCAGGACGAAATGGCTCCCAGGAGACGCTTCTCTCCTGGATTCTTCAGAACCCAGCTGAGAAGTCCTCCCCAGGGCTTTTGCTGTAACCTCAAGGAGACTAAGGAAGCCAAAAACATGTCACCAAGCTCTGCTGCATTGTCTGGCTTTCTGGACACTATTTTATGGTACAAATCAAGATATTCTAATTTCTATGAGTTTCTGTTTGGCAGCCCCAGGGAATATAGTTGAGAAATAAGATGTAATATATTTTGGAAATGAACACTCCTCTTCCCCAACTTTCTCTTTGGATCTCTGACACATTCCAACAAAAAGACACGCTTCTGCAGAGACTATATCTTCCACCTTTGCAGATAATGTCTTATCCCTTACGAAAAATCAGGCAAAAACTAGTAGTACTCTGTGGTTTGTTAAAACAGCAAGGGATGATAATATTCGAGCTTTTATCTTAAAGTTTTGCAGCTCAAAAATGAAATGTCTCCTACGAAGGCTGAGCGAGGGATCGCCTAAGCCCAGCATATCGAGGCTGTGATGGCCACGAGTGTGCCACTGCACTCTAGTCTGGGCGACAAGAGTGAGACTCCAACTAAAAAAAAAACCCATAAAAAAACAAAAAACGAACCAAAAAATGTCTCCTAGGGAGAAATGGCATTCAGTTCAGAGGTCGGATGTTGGAAGATCTAAACCTGCCCACTCTTCCCTCACTCACAGTTGGTATAACTCTGCTCTCAGCACTGTCTTTGTTGTTGTTGTTGTTTTTGTTGTTGTTGTTGCCCGGGTTGGTCTCAAACTCCTGGTCTCAAGCAGTCCTACCGGCTCAGCCTCCCAAAGTGTTGGGATTACAGGCATGAGCCACCACGCCCTGCCAGCACTATCTTTGAAGTAATTTTAGCCAGCTATACAGTAGACTCTCCATATCTCTGGGTTCTGCATCTGTGGATTCAACTAACCAAGGATTGGAAATATTCCAGAAAAAAAAAGAATGGTTGCATGAGTCCAGAATATACACAAAATTTTTTCTTGTCATTTCCTAAACAATACAGTATAACCACATTGATTAGGTATTATAAGTAATCTAGAGATGATTTAAAGTCCACAAGAAGATGTGTGTAGGTTATATGCAAATACAAAACCATTTTATATCAGGAACTTGAGCATCCATAGGTTTTGGTATCTATGGGGGTCCTGGAACCAGTCCCTTTTGAATACTGAGGGACGACTGTATTTAAGATTAAGGTTCACTGATGAAGATGGTATAAAGGATGACTGTCAAATTTTAGAGGAAGAGGAAGTCATAAATATTATATAAAGGATACAGACAACTAGTAAAGAGAATGCCAGTTTACCATTCAGACACTCTTATTTCTAGAGTTAGAAGAGCCAAAAAAAAAAAAAAAGAGCCAAATATCAAGCAGATCTTTTTTTTTTCTTTTAATTTCTAACATTTTCTCTCCTCCCTCTTTAAGAGTTTCCAACAGAAAAATGGGAATTTTGTTGTTTGCAACTGAAAATGTCAAAAGTCAGATCTGATCCAAGAGTAGCCCAGGGATATAGGCAGCTTTTAAAGGGTCAGGCTCAGATTCTGATCTCTTTTCTTGTGTGCACAGAAGAGGCCAGAGATACCTCCAGGGCATCCAAGGGCAACAGCTTGCCTGGAAGCAACAGCCAGAAAGAGACTACACATAGACTAAATCTCTACTCAAGCTTGCACCCAAAGAGACCACTGCAAAACTTCTATGAAGACTTCAGTGTTATAACAGCTCTGTTAGGATCAATTAGAGCAAAATGACCTGGGAAATAATTCAGGCAGTCAATGACCCACCTCCTCTGGGAAGCCTTCCCCAGTTTCCAAGAGTAGAAAGTAACTGAAATAGTCTTAAAGCAACTAGTACACAATAATACTTCATTGAGGTAGTTTAGTTTAGTTTTGTTTTCAAACATCTGCTTCTCCTCTCTACTGAAAACTCCATGAGAAGCAACGTCTGCCTTACTCAACTTAGAAGACACTACCCATGACCTCAGTTTACAGCCCAGTAATTTCATCGTGCCTTGATCAGGGCCAGGAACAAGGCAGAGCACAAATGTGGAGGAATGAGTGAAAGAAAAATCTGGCCCAGATGCACAGGCATCAACTGGACACCATCCAGCATGTGATGGATGACATCGTCTTAGCGAGGGCAGAGCGAGCCTTTGGAGGGACAGCAAAGTGCACCTTAGTCTTCAGTGCTTTTTCCCCTTCCCAAATCCATATTTATTCTCTCCTTCCCAGCCACCCCATGCCAACCTTCAAGTATCCACTCCATACTCTAACTCTGCTCTCCACTTGTTGGTCACCTGGAAGGTCAAGAGTTAGAAGGCGCCTTAAAATCATCTTATTGGACCTGTTTGCTTCAGTGCCAGGAAATTAAAGCCTCAGGAAATTCAGACACCTATCCAAGGTCAAGCTTACCCAGCCGCACCTGCACATCAGCAAGGCCCTAGAGTTGGAGAGAGACTGAGGAGAGGGGACAGGAGTACTTTGAAAAGTGATTAAGGTTTCCTCCTTTCTAATTTTCAGGATTAGGGTTTAAGCACCTGGTAGGCCTCTTTCTGCCACAGACTGACTAAGACCTTGGTGTCGTAATTTCGGGTATTTACGCTTAGACACACCCTTAGCAATCAAATCAAATAAATTATGTCAGTCAGATCTCCACATGTGAAACACTGTGCTAGACTTTCAGGATTCAAAGAAGTAGCTTATACTTATAAGACATTGCCCATAACCTCAGCTTACAGTCTAGTTAGTTCAATTACATGCAGTTAAATTGCGGGTAGAACAAAAATGTCATGGAGAGTCGTTTCTTCTTTATTCTACAGCTGTCAGGCAGGAGTCACTGGGCTTAATGATATCTTTCTGGAGAGAGAGGAAAGGGAGTCAGCTGCCAGAGGCTGTCTCTCCCCTCTATAAATTTGCTTTCTCTTCTTGCATAGTAAATAGCTACATCTTCAGCAAGGAAGAGGAGTTTATTGTTTTAAAGATTTCATAATTCCTGTTTAAAGAGGGTATAGGCTTTCCATAGGTTGTTCTAGGCTTACATTTGCAGACGAGATGAAGGTCAGCAGGCTCTGAGGCTACGTTCAGAGTGTCTGGGACAGGGTGGCTTTGGGCTAGGGGCTCTGCTGGGAACGTAGAGGAAAGCAGGCCTGAGCTGGTTGAGGAGATGGGGGAATTTCCCGGGGAGATCAGCTCCACTGAGAGGACAGGGTACCACTGGTTTAACAGGACCCAACAGAAAGCAGTTGACTGGTCAGGGTCCTCAATCTACGTGATGGGTTCTCAATCTACAGAATCTGGACTGGAGAGGGCAGGCTGTGGGCGCCTGAGTATCCATGTGAAAGAGTAGGCCCAGGGCCAACAGAGCCTTTCATTAGTCTCCCATACAGACATCACTTTGTGTCCCAGCAACTGGTTTGCAATCACCTGCTGAGTTCACTCATTTTGCCTCAAGCATCAAGAAAGGACTGATCAAGGAAGAGAAAGAGTCCCTGCCAAGTCCTCTCCATGTTCTTATCCCATCCTCTCCCTAAAGGCTTCCCAGATTTATTTGCTCAACAAGTGCTTTTGGGCACCCACTCTATGCTTGGGTATTAGGGCGTGGGTGTCAAGGACACAGTGAGGAGCAAAACGGGAGGCCCCATCGTTGTGATGCTTAGCGTCTAATGAAAGGGAAGTGTGTGTGATTCAGTCTCCTCCTCTACTGTTCCTGGTTAATGGAATGAGTTCTGGAGCCATTCTACCAGGGTTCAAATCCACCCACTGCCATTTTCTACCAATGAGACCCAAGCATGGCTCCTGGACGTAGAATGCCATAATCCCAGTGTGCCAGGGCAGTTTCAGATGACACCTGTTATCCTATGTAGTGAGGGATCATGCTCCTTTTCGCTTTAAAACATATTTCAATACTGGTAAAAGATTATATGATTACCGGCTGGGCTCGGTGGCTCAGCCTGTAATCCCAGTGCTTTGAGAGGCCGAGGAGAGTGGATTGCCTGAGCCCGCAGTTTCAAGACCCGCCCGGTCGACTTGGCGAGACCTCATCTGTGCAATAAATCAAAAATTAACCAAGCGTGGTAGCGCGCGCCTGTAGTTCCAGTTACTTGGAAGCGGAAGGATCGCCGGAACCCAGCAAATCTAGGCTGTGGTGGCCATGAGTGTGCCACTGTGCTCCAGTCTGAGTGGGCGATGGAGTGAGACTCCAACTCAAAAAAAAAAAAAAAGATTATATGATTACCTTACAAGGTTCAGCTTCCTTATATGTAAACTGGAGGTAATAGTAAAATCTACCTCACAGGGTAGTTATATTTCAATAAAGTAATATGCAAAGTGATTAGAACAATACTCAATAAGCACTCAATCAATATTAACAGTTGTGGCTGTAATTTTTGTGATTATTGTCCCATTGAATTTTGGTCCTCTATGAGTGAGTGGGTCCTTACGTTAGGGACCATTGTACATCCCTATTCCTAGCAACCAGCACCATGCCCTACACAATGGAGGTTCTGTCTCAATGTGTCTTCAAAGTGACTGGGCTGTAGGCTTCATCTTTATGGGGTGCACTTGTAGAACAGCAGGAAGATGGACGATTCAGGGATACCGTGTCCTATCTGGTCTCACACAGAAGCAAAGGAAAATGGGAAATGTTTTTCTGATTTCTTTTCTGAGTATGGTTGCCAGACAAAATGCAGAACATTCACTTAAAACTTGAATTTCAAGCCGGGCTCAGTGGCTCAGCCTGTAATCCCGTGCCTTTGGGAGGCTGAGGTGAGTGGATTGCCTGAGCCCGCGGGTTCGAGAACCACCTGGGCAACTTGGCGAGACCTCATCTCTACAATAAATCAAAAATTAGCCGGGCGTGGTAGCGTGTGCCTGTAGTTCCGGCTGCTTGGAAGGCTGAGGTGGAAGAATCGCCGGAGCCCAGCAGGTCAAGGCTGCGGTGGCCAGGAGTGGCCACTGCACTCCAGTCTGGATGACAGATTGAGACTCCAACTCAAAAAAATAATAATACTAAAATAAATAAATAAAACTTGAATTTCAGACCGGGCTCAGTGGCTCAGCCTGTAATCCCAGCACTTTGGGAGACCGAGGCAAGTGGATTGCCTGAACCCATAGGTTTGAGACCAGCCCGGGCAACTTGGTGAGACCTCATCTCTACAATAAATAAAAAATTAGCTAGGCATGGTAGCATAAGTCTGTAGTTCCAGCTACTTGGAAGGCTGAGGCAGAAGGATCGCCGGAGCCCAGCAGATCAATGCTGGGGTGGCCATGAGTGTGACACTGCACTCCAGCCTGGGCGACGGAATGAGACTCCAACTCAAAAACAAAACAAAAAACTTGAATTCCGGATAAGCAATGAATAATGTTTTAGTATAAGTATATCCCCAATATTGCGTGTGGCATATATTAAAACATGATTTTTTGTTTACATGAAATTCAAATTTAGTCCAGTGTCCTGCATTCTTATTTGTTAAATGTGGCAACTCTATCTCTGAGTCCCTTTCCCACTCTTTGTGGCCCCCTAGCCAGCAGCAGTGTTCTAAGTCACATACTCACAAAACCACAGCCACACGTCTTCCCTGACTCCTGTTCGCCTTAGAGGGCCAACCCTAGGCCTCTCTGTGGACACCTCTCATGAGTTTTTAGTGCCTTCCACCAGGAAGCAGGTGTGAGTGTGTCAGGGAACCAGACAGCCCATTGAGCCAGAGGCTTCTGGATGTCCAGAAGTGTCCATGGGTTCCCCTCCCTACAGAGATAAGGGGAAGCTATTCCCCTACCTGGTCTCGGGGAGAGAAGGGACAGCAAGGATGAAGCCAGCCTTGACATCCTAACCAGGCTTTCCCTCCCTTCTCAAGTGGTGGCCTTGTCTTCTAAAGCCTGCTTCTGCAGGGTTACTTCTGGTGGCCCTTCTCCTTGACTACTAGGCCCATTTCTGGTTGTTGTTTTTAGATGGGGTCTCACTGTCGTCCAGGCTGGAGTGCAGTGGCATGATCACAGCTCACTGCAATCTTGACCTCCTGGACTCAGGCAATCCTTCTGCCTCAGCCACCCGAGGCACACACCACCATACCCAGCTATTTTTTAAATTTTTTTGTGGAGACAAGGTCTTGCTATGTTGTCCCGGCTATTCTCGAATTCCTGGACTCAAGTAGACATCATGCCTGGCCTAGACACATTTTTGATGGTATGAATTAGAAAAAGTGGGGAAAAGATACCCTAGTATCTCTGAGTTCAGGCAGTACAAATTGTTGGAGTACCACCTCTCCGGCTCTCCCTTTTCCTTAGAACATTTACTGTGTGCCAGGCACTGGGCTAATATGTAGACAGACAGATAGATAGATAGATATAGATATAGATATTACATATATATTTAGTCTCATATATATTGGTTCCTTCAGACCATACAACCCTGCAAGGCAAGTATAATGGTCATCATCTTACAGATGTAAAATCAGAGGCTGAGGAAAGTTTACTCCTTTACTGAACGTCACTCAGTTTGTAAGTGGTGAAGCAGATATTTAAGCCGAGTCTCTCTAACTTCCAATCCTATCCTTTGCCAGCTTCCTGTACTGTTCTTTTTTCAGAATTCACCCTAGCACTTACTAGGTGTTCAATAACTATTCTCCGAATGAATGCATGATTGAATATATAAATGATCATCTGGAGAATGATTTGTTCTGATGTGTCTGTATATTTTTTATTTTGGAAATTCATCAAATTATAATGTGATTAAATATTTTGTTGCTACTAAGTTCGCTACAGTTTTTTTTTTTTCCGGCATTTATTACAGTTTCGAGGAGGGGGACATATTCCCTCAGGATTCAGCAGGATTTTGGGGAAATCATCCTTGTAGGAATCTCAAATCATAGCCTCTGGTTGTTCCATGCCTTTTTAAGAACCTTACTGAAACATGCTCTGCCCTTCAATTTTATGTGAAGCAGTAGTAACCAATGGTCTCTGCATAGCTCTGAGTATCCCATTGAGAAATTTATTTTTTCTTTTGATCGTGATGTACATTTGGTATTCATTTTTTTCTTGGTATGTTTCCATTTATACATGAATGACCTCAGTCTGTTTTTAGCAGGATACTGCTAGAGCTGGATGAAGATTCAGGGCTTATTAACAGAAAATCCTTGAAGCCGCCGGTCTGGGTTGCCACTGCTCTTTCAAAGCCCACACGGGCATAGCACACATTCTGTTATACACACACACATTCACACTTTCACAGGACAGCAGGCTGTAAAACAGAGAGGGGCTCTACTTTCAGGAATGTGACCATGAATATGAAAAAGTAAAACCACTGACATTTTAATAAAAATGTGGCGGGGACCAGGTAAGGTGCAAGCTGTGACCTGTGGTCTGGTATAATTTCAATCAACATTCCAGGACTGCTCAGAGCTCCTGAGACTTGTGTCAGAAAGTGAAAGGACATCTGGGCGACCCCCCCCCCCCAGAGGTAAGAGGAATGTCTTGCTCACAGATTTATGGCGATATAATAGTAGTGATGCACTTTTTCATGCATCCTAATCTATTCCTACCACCCGTATTGGTGTGCAACGAGAATATCGTAGCCCTATAAAGCCCAAGTGGCATGTTTATAGAAATACATTTAAGAAGATAAGAGTCATGATGTTCTCTGAGCAGATAGAACTCCCTTGTCTTCGTGAGAGTTATATTCAAGGGTTTACACTACTAATTTGGGGGAGATTTTTTCTTTCTTTTTTTAAGTCGGAGTCTCACTCTGTCGCCCAGGCTGGAGTGCAGTGGCATGCTCATGGCCACTGCAGCTTCAGCCTGCTGGGCTCAGGCGATCTTTCTGTCCCAGTCTTCCAAATAGTTTCCAAACCACAGAGGCACACACCACCCTGCTTGGCTAATTTTTTGATTTATTGTAGAGATGTGAGCTCGCCATGTTGCTCGGGCTGGTCTCAAACCTGTGGGCTCAGACAGTCCTCTCACCTCAGCCTTCCAAAGTGCTGGGATTACAGGTGTGAGCCACCATTCCCAGTGATTTTTTTTTTTTCTTATGAACTGTGTGACCTTGGGCACATTTCTGTACTTCTTGGTGCCTTGGCCTCCTGGTCTGTCAAAGGGGAGAATAATAGTAACTACTTCAAAGGGTTAAACAGATTAAATGAGCTCACCTCGGTAAAGCACTTAGCACAGTGGCTGACATAAAAGTGCTATGTAAAGGCTTGCTGCTGTTATTATTATTGTTATCAGCAACAGCAACACCAGTTTAAGATAATAACAAATGTCCTCTCCCTCATGCGGCTTTTCCAGGTTCCCACAGTTGGAAGCACCCTCTCCTCCCTGACATTTTATGGCCACCTGTCTTATTCTGCCCAGATCTAAACTCATTTGTGTCCTTGCTATTTATGGTCCTTTCTCGAATAACACTTACCAACACTATTCCAACGGTATTCACTGTGCCTGTAGTATAGTAGCTGCTTGGTAAATAATGTTTAATTCCAGTCTCTTCAAACGCTATTTGGATGTGCCCTGCCTCCCTGAGTCTGCTGCCCTTGATCCCAAATATCTTCCTGGCTAAGGTAATATATGTAGAGTCCTCACTCTCGATTTCATGTTCCTCTGGACATGAAGACTCATTCGTTTTTTCATTCAGCAAAATTTTTTTTTTGAGTTGGAGTCTCACTCTGTCGCCCAGACTAGAGTGCAGTGGCTCGCTCATGGCCACTGCAGCCTCAACCCACTGGGCTCAGGTGATCCTTCAGCCTCAGTCTTCCAAGTAGCTGGGACTACAGGCGTGCGCCACTACGCCTGGCTAATTTTTTGATTTATTGTAGTGATGAGGTCTTGCCAAGCTGCTCTGGCTGGTCTTGAACCCGTGGGCTTAGGCAATCCTCTCACCTCAACCTCCCAAAGTGCTAGGATTATAGGCGTGAGCCACCGCGCCTGGCCTCATTCACTAAATATTTAAAGATATTAACACCAGCTCTGTACAGGTCCTGCCAGGTATTGGAAAGAAAAGAAACTGTGATATTTCCAGCTCACATACTGGAAGACAGTTCATACAGTTGTTGAATCAGCTCCTCTGGCCAGCTGAGGGGCCAAAGGAAGAAGTGGGATATAGTTAAAGTGATTCTTGTGTTTGGGTTTTGTTTTGTTTTTTGGGGGGGCTGGAGTCTCACTCTGTCACCCAGGCTGGAGTGCTGTGGCACGCTCACGGCCACCCCAACATCGACTTGCTGGGCTCCAGGATCCTTCCGTCTCAGCCTTCCAAGTAGCTGGAACTACAGGTAAAAGCTACCACGTCCAGCTAATTCTTGTGTTTTGAAAAGAAAAGATACATATTCAGACAAGTATTAGCATACTTAAGAGAGAAGCAAGGCAGGATAATAAATTTGGGATTGCTTCAGATATATGGTCAATAAAATTAAACTGCTCCAGGTCGCTGCAGTGGCCCAGTCAGTAATCCCAGCACTTTGGAAGGCTGAGGCGAGAGGATTGCCTGAGCCTGGGAGTTGAAGACCAGCCTGGGTAACTTGGTGAGATCTCGTCTCAACAATAAATCACAAAAACTAGATGGGTGTGGTGGCATGATTCTGTAGTTCCAGCTACTTGAAAGGCTGAGATGGAAGGACTGCCTAAGCCCAGCAGGTCGAGGCTGCAGTGGCTGTGAGTATGTCACTGCACTCCAGCCGGGGCGACAAGAGTGAGACTCCAACTCAAAAAAAAAAAAAAAAAAATTAAACTGCTCCAGAAAGAGATTAACTGAAATTCCTCCTGGAGACTGCAGCTTTGGTTTGTGCATGAAACAGCATCCACAACCACGACTGAACATTAGACCGGGTACCTCTTAGCTGTGGTGTCTGATCGGGTCCTCACAACACCCTGGTATGGGAAGAATCATCATCCTCATTTTCAGATATGCCCGTGTCAAAGTCACACAGCTGGCAAATGGCCCAGGCTCTGTCCACCCTTGTGTGGCTGCCATGATGGCTGGTAGGGTCAAACAGTGCCGAATTTCATAAACACTTGAGCTACTCCTTTATCTAATTAGTCACTAAATCCTACTGGAATTGCATGTGGCATTTGGCAGAGGTAACTTTGGAGACCTTTGTGGATCTCTAAATTTAGGAATACCCCTAGAACACTTCATTTATATGTGAGGAAACTTGTGTTTTGAAAAAAAGAAAAACAAGATGCGTAGTCAGACAAGCATTAGCATACCTAAGAGAAGAGCAAGCCAGATAAATTAGGGATTGCTTCAGATATTCCTGAAATGAAGAGAGAACAAGTTACTTTAAGAGTGACCCCTGTGCCAGGCGCAGTGGCACACACCTGTGATCCCACCACTTTGGGAGGCAGAGATGGAGGATTGCCTGAGTCCAGGGGTTTGAGACCAGCCTGGGCAACTTGATGAGACTTCATCTCTACAATAAATAAAAAATTTAGCTGGGTGTGGTGGTGCGCGCCTGTGGTTCCAGCCACTTGGAAGGCTGAGGCAGAAGGATCCCCTGAGCCCAGCAGGTCAAGATTGCGGTGGCCGTGAACATGCCACTGCACTCCAGCCTAGGCAACTGAGTGAGGCTCTGACTAAAAAAAAAAAAAAAAAAAAAAAAAGAGTGACCCACTAGGGTCAGATAAGCTATTTTACTGGATAAATTACTAATTTCTAGGCACCAGACTCTCTATGTGTGTCATAAATGTACGGCTCATCCAGAATAGAAATGACTGCATAGCCGGGCTCGGTGGCTCAGCCTATAATCCTAGCACTTTGGGAGGCTGAGGTGAGTGGATTGCCTGAGCCTGCGGGTTCGAGACCAGCCCAAGCAACCTGGCAAGACCACATCTCTACAATAAAATAAAAATAGCCAGGCATGGTAGTACGCATCTGTAGTTCTGGCTACTTAGAAGGCTGAGGGGGAGGGATCGCTGGAGCCCCGAAGGTCGACGCAGGGGTGGCCGTGAGCATGCGTGCCACTGCATTACAGCCTGGGTGAAGGAGACTCCAACTCAAAAAAAGAAAGAAATGACTGCATGACCTCTATCTCATTGTGGTTTTAATTGGCATTTCCCTACTGATGATTGTGAACATCCTTTCACATGCTTATCATCTGTATCCTTTTTGATGAAATGTCTGTTCATGTCTTTTGCTCATTTCCTAAATGGATTGTTTGTTTGTTCTTAACTGCTTAGATTTGACATTTATTTAAATATTCTATAATATTTATTTATATATTCTATCTATTAGTCTTTTGTCAGATACATGGTTTGCATACCTTTGCTTCTTCTCTGTTGCTTGTCTTTTCACCTTTTAACAATGTCTTTTGCAGAGCAAAAGTTTTAATGTTGATGAGGTCCAATTTATCCAATCGAGTCTAAGAACTCTTTGTCTGGACCCAGATTCCAAAGATTTTCTTTAATTTTTTTTCTAAGAGTTTTATGCTTTTGCACTTTACATTTAAGTCTGTGATCCCTTTGGGGCTAACTTGTATTTAGATATAAGGTCTACATTAAGATTCATTTTTTTGGCCTATAAATATCCAGTACCATTTTTTGGAAAGGCTGTCCTCCTTCACGACATTGCTTTTGCACTTTTGTCAAAAATCAGTTGGCTGTGTCTTAGGGAGGAGCTATTACTGGGTTCTCTATTCTGGTCCATTAATCTATGTGTCTATCCTCTGCTACTATGACACCGTCTTTATACTGTAGCTATAATACTTAGTACTGGGTAGAGTAATTCTTCCCACTTTATTCTCCTTTTTCAAGATTGTTCTATAGCTGTTTTAGGGCCTGTGCCTTTTTATACACATTTTAGGATAAGTTTGTCTATGTCTACAAAAAAACCTTGCTGGGATTTTGATAGGAATCACATTAAACCTAGAAGTCAATTTAGGAGAAAATAGACCTCTTTACTGTATTGTGTTTATCAGATCTTTTTTATTTGTTTCTTCTCCATTCCTATAACTACTACTTGCAAGAAGAACACTTCTAGCTAATCCTGAATTACTTGACCAACCTTATACCTCTTCTTTGGATGGTGGCCTTCTGTTTTCCCCATTCACACTGCCTACTGTCACCAAAATGATAAGACTCAAGTCCTCCGCCATCAAGTTGCTCTCTTGTTTAGGACTCTTAAAAGGCTTTCTACTCCAGCCCCAGGCCCAGGCTGACCCTCTTATTCAAACTCCCCAAACATTCACTTCTTATTCGGTTTTGATATACCCAGGTAACTCACAACTCTGAATTGCTCCCTAAATAACAGCCAGGAATTCGTTCCTGCTGCTGATCAGTTTCCACTTTCTTCAAGTTTACCCAATGCAGGAGCTATTCCCTAAATAACCTGGTCATCTTGTACATGTTCACCCACAGTGGCAGGCTTAGCATATCTGACAACTAGAACAAGTGATTTTTAATGCCACCCTCCTCTGCAGAATGAAATTATGCTCAGTAATAAGCATATAATGTAATAACTATAATAATTTTTATTTTTTATTTTTAAAACAATTAACTTGAAAAGAATAAAACTACATTTTCAAGACATTCAAATTCAGTCAAATATTTTATGTACAAATTTAATTTGTACTTATGAAGCAAAAATATTATATGTTGCAGTTCACACTGTTTTACTATTTTAAACACAAAAACCTCAAGTGGCCATAATATGACTTATTTTTTATTCACCCTGTTTGTAATCACTGTGCTATTTTAATTTCACATTTACTGTTTAAAAGAAGGAGGTGTCATTCCACAAGAGCTGGAAACACAAACTGCACCTGAAACAAGGTCAAATAGTTCCAACCAATATGAGATTATTGTTAAAATGAATACTTGTAGTTAAGTCCACACACAAGGGAGCCTGGCTGTATAAGAGTTCTCCAAGTAACATTCATGTGGAATACAATGTTTATTAAAAGATAAGGAACAAAAATGTACTAATCTGTGTTCATTAAAGGATAAGTAATAAAAGTGTACTAATATATTTGCATATATTATTAAAACTCACAGTCCCTTGAAATGTTAACACAGAGTTACCCTATGATCTGGCAATTCCACTCCTAGGCATATATATATCCAAGAGAAATAAAAACATACATCTGCACAGAAATTTGTACCCAAATGTTCATAACAGCAATATTCATAATAGCTGAAAAGTGAAAACAACTTAAATATTTGTCAACTGATGACTGAATAAGTAAACTTTGGTACACAGAATGGAATCCAGTAAGTCCCCTACATATGAATGAGTTTTATTTGGAGAGCATGTTCATAAGTCCAAATTTAATCGTAAGCCCAAAAAAGTTAGCCTAGGTACCCAACTAACACAGTTGGCTGTATAGTATTGTAATAGGTTTAAATACTTTTTATACAAATAATTTGTTAAAAAATAAGCCATTTTTAATCTTACAGTACAGTGCCTTGAAAAGTACAATAGTACAGCACAATACAGTACAACAGTTGGCTTACGGGGGCTGGCATCATATTTGCACCTTTGAAAGTTCACAACTTGACTGGGCTCGGTGGCTCAGCCTGTAATTCCAGCGCTTCGGGAGGCCAAGGCGAGTGGACTGTCTAAGCCCACAGGTTCAAGACCAGCCCAGGCGACTTGGCGAGACCTCGTCTCTACAATAAATCAAAAATTAGCCAGGTGTGGTAGTGTGCGCCTGTAGTTATGGTTACTTGGAAGGCTGAGATGGAAGGATCGCCGGAGCCTTGCAGGTCGACGCTGGGGTGGCTGTGAGTGTGCCACTGCACTCCAGCCTGCGTGATGAAGTGAGACACCAACTCAAAAAGAAAAAAGAAAATTCACAACTTGAAAGTTCATATGTAGGGGACTTTATTATTTTGCAATGAAAAGGACTTAAGTATCAATACATGCTTTGACATGGATGTCCCTTGAAAACATTATAAGTACAAAAAGTTAGACACAAAATGCTACATACTGTAAGATTCCATTAACATAAAATGTCCAGAATAGGAAAATCTATAACGAGTAGATTAGTGGTTTCTCTCTCCTTCCTTCCTTCCTTCCTTCCTTCCTTCCTTCCTTCCTTCCTTCCTTCTTTCCTTCCTTCCTTCCTTCCTTTCCAGAGTCTCACTCTGTCACCCAGGCTGCAGTGCAGTAGCACATTCACGGCCACCACAGCCTTGACCTGCTGGGCTCAGGTGATTGTTCCACCTCAGCCTTCCAAGTAGCTGGAACTACAGGTGCATGCCAGCATGCCCTGCTAATTTTTTTTATTTATTGTAGAGACGAGGTCTCACCAAGTTGTCTAGACTGGTCTCGAACTCCCAGACTCAGGCAATCCTCTTGCCTCAACCTCCCAAAGTGCTGGGACTACAGGGTTGAGCCATCGCGCCTGGCCGGATTGTAGTTTCTTAAGGCCTAGGAATGGGGCAAGAGGTGGGAGAATGAGAACTGACTATTAATGGGTCCGAGGTTTCTTTATAGGGTGATGGAGATGCTCTAAAATAGATTGTAGTCAAGGTTGAACAGATCTGTGAATACCAAAAACCACTGATGTATACACTTTAAGTGGGTGAATGGTGTGGCATGTTATATCAATAAAACACTTTTTAAAAACAACAGTAGCTGGACACCAGGGCTCACGCCAACAATCCCAGCACTTTGGGAGGCAGAGGTGAGAGGACTGCCTGAGCCCAGGGGTTTGAGACTAGCCTGGGCAAATTGGAGAGATTTGGTCTCTACAATAAATAAGCCAGGTGTGGTGGCACGTGATTGTAGTCCCTTGGAAGGCTGAGGTGAAAGGATCGCCTGAGTCCAGCAGGTGGAGGCTGTGATGGTCATGATTGTGCCACACTGCACTGCAGCCTGGGTGACAGAGTGAGACTCTGACTCAAAAATAAGTAATAAACAAATAAATTTAAATAAATAAAAACAACAGTAAATGCAGAAATTGTTTAGAATTTTGACCAACGAAAGATTTTTTTGGGGACGAATATTTGAATAATAATCACTGTTAGAAGTATCATTACATGGTGATTAAGACCTGCTCTTAGTTGGTTTTACTGCCATTTTTAACTTTTCTGCATACAATGCACCCCTTATTTTGGACACAAGATGCCCCTCTCCACTGCTGCACCCTGGTCCATCCCTGTTGACATAGTCAGTTTATAACTACACCATGACCCATCTAGCGATTAGCTGATTATAAGTTGCTTCTGAGCAGTGAAAAGTCTAATTAGGGACTTATAAGAAATTTAAAATTTTCAAAAAGTGAGGTGATATCTATTTTAGGGGAGTAAAGAAGTAAAATCATGTACATAGTTAAAAGAATCTTCTATAGACTTCTTATTCAGAAATCACTGTTTTTGTTTTTTTTGTTTTGTTTTTTTTTTTCTGAGTTGGAGTCTCACTCTGTCGCCCAGGCTGGAGTGCAGTGGCATACTCACGGCCACCCCAGCGTCGACCCGCTAGGCTCAGGCAAACTTTCCTCCTCAGGCTTCCAAGTAGCCAGAGCTACAGGTGCATGATACCATGCTCGGCTAATTTCTGATTTATTGTAGAGACGAGGTCTTGCCAAGTTGCCTGGGCTGGTCTTGAACCCACGGGCTCAGGCAATCCACTCGTCTCGGCCTCCCAAAGTGCTGGGATTACAGGCTGAGCCACTGAACCCGGCCAGAAATTACTGTTTTTAACCTTGATGAGCACAGGATCTAGATTACTTGTACAGCTCACGACACCTCTTTGCAGAGTGGCTGTCGCCAACACAGACAGCCCTGTACCCATGACGCTGAACAGCCTGTAAGGTATAAATGTCTGCTGCTCTTTCCTCCAAACTAGTGAGAGCTTCTATTTCCGTAGCTGTGGTGGAGACACTGCCCCTGAGGTTATCTGGCCCTCTAGCCACAGATCAAGGTTCCTGCTTCTCAAGAGACCAGACCCCTGCTGCAGCAAGACTACTGCAAACTCCCCTTCAAACTGAGCCCCAGACTCCTGGGGCAGCCTCTATATTCTCCTCCCCCCTACCCTTCTCCTTCTATGTCCCTCTTCCTCCCACTCGCAGCATCACTGGCCCCACCTGAGGAGGACACATTTTTCCAAAGGTTCCCAGGCTCTGCCCTGGTCTGGTCACCCGTCCTCCACTACCCCACTGGGTCCAAGGAGTTTATAACCCTACTTTGAGGATAAGAGTGAGGGTTCTTGGAAACTCTGGCAATGTCATAAAATGGCGGTCAGGTCCTTTAGCATGTCAGGTGCTATTTTTAAAGAACATTTGTGTCCATTATCTTCTGTGATTCTTTCCATTTTTAGAAGCTAGACATTATCTCAATTTTGATGATAAGACTGAGGCTCAGAGAGATTAAATACCTTGTCCCAAGTCACACAGCCAGTAAGTGAAAGAACTGTGATGGAAACCTATGGTTTCTGCTTCCCATTCCAGTTCAGTATTACATAGAGGAGCAGACCACAGTGAAATTATAGTCTACATAGACATTTGTTGGCTGGGCTTGGAGCCCAACCACCATTTTAGATTTCTTCTTTCCATGGGAAAATGCATTTCAAATTCCAAACAATCAACATACAAGTGTTCTTCTAGAGCATAACTCATTTTTAATTTGGAGGCTTTCTCTATTGTCTCACCACTGAAGGTTTCATTCCATTATCTTCCTGGTGAGGACCCAAAGAAAGGATTGAAACACAAAGATTTTGGAGTCAGATTTGGGCCCACTTATAGGATATGGCCTCAAGTAAATTACTTAACTTATCTGAGTTTCAGTTTCTGTCTTTGTAAATTCAGGGCAATGTTATACATACAGGATTATCCTATGACTTAAATGAATAATGTATGCTTGGCCAGGGGTGGCGGTTTACACCTATAATCTCAGCCCTTTGGGAGGCTGAGGCAGGAAGACTGTTTGGCCCAGGAGTTCAAGACTAGCCTAAGCAACACGGTTAGCAAGATCTCATCTCTACAAAAAATTTAAAAATTATCCAGATGTTGTGGTGTGCACCTGCAGTCCCAGCGAGGGAGGCTGAGGTGGGAGGATCACTTGAGCCCAGGAGGTCAAGGCTGTGGTGAGCTGTAATTGTCTAATTGTGCTGCTGCTCTCCAGCCTGGGTGACAGAATGAGACCTGGCTCAAAAAAGAAAAAGAAAAAGGAATAACGCACGCCTGTAAAAATAATTGATGTGGTGCTTGGTAAAGAGTCTGCCTGCAATAACTGGAATATTATTGTTGTTTAAAGGGAAAGTCAGGCTGACTACTACCTTACAACCTGCGATATATCCCCACTGGTCAGGGATGGTCCTTGTTTATTCCTATTGTGCAAACGAAAGTATTAATAGCACTCTCTTTTTTTTATTCTTAAAGTGCCCCAATGTGGATGATAATCTATATGGTCACCCTACTTGGAGATGCCTTTTTTATTCTTAAAGTGCTCCAATGTGGATGATAATCTATATGGTCACCCTACCAAGAAGTCCCTAATCGCAGGGAAATCTGGTCTTTGTCAGTAGCATCACACCAGGGCTGATAGCTACTGTTTGAATGTTTCCAGAAGTAGCTTCTAGGTTCCCGTTGAAGATCTGAAGCCAGGAAGAGAGCTTGCAGGGGTAAGGGAGTCAAGCCAAAGGAACCAGCAGTCACGCAACTGTCTGGTCAGCCAGGAGCCCTGCCAAGGAGCCAGGCCACAAGGGCAGGGTGGGGGCTGGAGAGAGGGCCAAGACAGCAAGCCAAACAGGAGGTGAGGGGGAGCCAGGAGATGAGGTGTCAGGGACACCACTAGGGAGGTCAGCAAGGTGCCGGAAGGGCAATGGGTCTCACTGTGCCTGGGGGGAGAGGGTGCTGGACATCAGCCACCCGCCCCCCCTTGGGGCCTGGCTTGAGTGTTCCTTGTTTTTAAAGAGGCTGAGGCACTGTCTAGGTCACATCCGGGTTGCACCCTGCATGATACTGTGCCAGGGTTGATTGGTGACACTGAGAAGAATGTCAGTGACAACAAAGACCAAACATAAAGTGGCAGTGCCATTTAAACCTCCTGCCATGGTCCTATGAGTAGAATAGGCAGCTTATTTCCATTTTACCTGAGTACTTATAGAAAGCAACTGTACTTCTCACCAATGAGGTGTAAAGACTTAAAGTCTTACTTATCAAGAGGTTCCACAGTGAAAAGGAACAGAGAGCTGACAATCAGAACCAGGTCCTATCCTGCTTCTGTTTCTTCCTGACTCTGAGTTTTTAGGTGTCACTTCACCTCCCTGAGTTTATTTTCCACACCTGTCAATGGAGATTATTGTCTCCATTGAAATAGAGAAATAGAGAGTATGGGACTGTAAGCATTAAAAAGACTGTGTGTAGCTGGGCGTGGTGGTTTAGCCTGTCATCCCAGCACTTTGGGAGGCCGAGGCGAGAGAACTGCCTGAGCCCAAGGGGTCGAGACCAGTCTGGGCAACTCGGTGAGACCTCTTCTCTACAATAAAAAAATCACAAAAATTAGCTGGGCGTGGTGGTGTGTGTCTGTATTTCCAGCTACTTGGAAGGCTGACGTGAAAGGATCACCTGAGCCAAGCAGGTCGAGACTGCGGTGGCTGGGAGTATGTCACTGCCCTCCAGCCTGGGTGACAGAGTGAGACTCCTACAAAAAAAAAAAAAAAAAAAAAGTGTGTGCTACACAGATACAAGCCAGAGACACAGCCCTAATATAATGTTAAAATGGTAGGTGTTTTTAAAATAAACACGTATCGCTTATATTAAGAAAAAAAGCAGATGGGCTCAGTGGCTCAGCCTGTAATCCCGCACCTTTGGGAGGCTGAAGTGAGTGAATAGTCTGAGCCTACGGGTTCGAGACCCGCCTGGGCAACTTGGCGAGACCTCATCTCTACAATAAATCAAAAAATCAGCCGGGCATGGTAGCGCATGCCTGTACTTCTGGCGACTTGGAAGGCTGATGTGAAATGATCGCCAGAGCCCAGCAGGTCGAGGCTGCAATGGCCGGCGACAGAGTGAGACTCCAACTCAAAAAAAAAAAAAGAAAGAAAAAAAGCTCAGAAAAAAATGACATATTTTAAAAAGAATATAGCTGGTGTAAACATAATGAACAAATTGTAGCACTGTATCAGAATCAGGACAACGTCAAACACTAAAGAAATGTTCATTTACACTGTGGGTAATATGTTAGTGGGAATTGCAAACCTTTCCTTCCAGAAACATACAACAGGTAGAAAACATAAACTTTTTCTCAAAAGATTGGAATAGATACATAGATGATAGGAAATAGTGGAAAATTAATATTAATGGAAATTTAGAGTCTCCTTTTGAAGAAGGAAGAGCAAAATTTCTTTCCAACCGACATTCCTGGTTCAAATCAGAATGCTGAGTTTAGCTGTTTTGGTCCAGTATTTCCCACATATGGAGCAAACAGCACCTTTGATCGGGGCAGCATAATGTTACAGAAAACACATGAGCTCTAGAGTTTGACAACTCTGGGCTCCTATCCAAGATGGCCCTTAGTCTTCTATATGACTTCAGGCAAGTGGGAGCTCTCCTCTAGAAAATGAAGATAGAAGTATTCAACAAATAGGGCTGAATCAAATAACATCTGCCATACTTCAAGTATAGTGCGTGGCACAGAGGAGGGACTAGGAATGGAGGTTCTCATCATCACTGTGAGAGTGCCTTGACCTCTACCTAGCACTGCCAGGAAGTCAGGGACAAAGACCATGACAACTGCTTGCTACTTGTCAATGTGAGTAAGCAGAAGGGCAAGGCTGCCACAGCCAGGGAGCATGTATACAACTGTAGACCTGGTGTGTGTGTGTGTGTGTGTGTGTGTATAGAGAGAGAGTGTGTGTGTGTGTGAGAGAGAGAGAGAAAGAGAGAGAGAGAGAGAGCCCTGTGCCCTCTGTTACAGTGTGTGTGTGTGTGTGTGTGTGTGTGTGTGTGTGTGTGTGAGAGAGAGACAGAAAGAGAGGAGAGAGAGAGAGAGAGAGAGAGAGAGAGGGAGAGAGAGTGAGATCCCTGTGCCCTGTGTTCCAGTTAGACCACATCTAGGGCATTGGATACAGCTGTAAGAGTTCATCATAAAATACACGG
Source organism: Carlito syrichta (assembly GCF_000164805.1). Lineage (NCBI taxonomy): Eukaryota > Metazoa > Chordata > Mammalia > Primates > Tarsiidae > Carlito > Carlito syrichta. The sequence continues at coordinate 19,314 of NW_007229154.1, read as the reverse complement.
AATACAGAGGAAGAGGAGATAAACACTGTATTTCATTTGGAGAATGAGTGAAGAGCTGAGGGATTTAACACGGAAAAGAGAACTCTAAGAGCAAAGCGAGAACTTTTCAAACAATTAGAGAATTTCAAGCAGAAGTAGGTGAAGACATATTCTTTGTGACTCTGGAAAGCAAAGCAGGACCCAAAGACAGACATGACAGATTTAACTCAATAGTAGAAAGGACTCTTAATCCATCAAAGCACCTAAGGGAACAGAGGTCACCTTGTGAAGTGTTGCTGAGTAAAAGCTGGGTGATTCCTGGGTCCAGGATTCCTGCATTGGATTGGACTGGGATTAGCTGCCGTACGAGATTCCTTCTGAGTCGATTAACCTTCAATAGAGCCCCGGTTTTCATAATACTGCTAAAATTGCTTTGTCCTTATTAAATTATATTTTATGAATCTCAAGTTCTTTGAAATGGTTGATCAAGGTGTTAATGCCTGAAGACATGAAAAGCTAGAGGAAATAGTGAATTTAGGGCTGTTAAGGCTGTTTTCTTTTTGTCATTCAGAATGCTTTTGACAATTTTCATTCCAATCTAAAACTCATGAATATTGATGAGTTCCCAGGTACTATATACACACTTTCCCTGACTCCTCTTCAAAACCCAACATGGCATCAAAGAGTCCTGTTTATTTGTTTGTCCAAAATTCAGAATATGTTTGGACAAAACATGAGATATGTTTTGTCCAAAGTGCAGAACACATTTATGCAGAAAGACTGTACACACACAGAGAAGAAAAGGGATTAAAGGGTCTGCATAATCCTCTTTTTCTTTCAAATACAACCGTGTAAATTACATTAGTTATCTCATCCCAGTCACAGAGTGCTACAGAAATGTGATTCAGGGCTGAAACAATGTTCAATTATTCAGCATGGGGACCCTGGGGCTAAAGGTGGACTTGTGGACCCTAGGGTCTTAGCCAAGCACCCCTGGAACTCCTTTGACCAAGGGCAGGCCATCAGGAGTGGACATTTGAACCACGTCAGCAGTTTCAGAGGAGCACCCAATGACATTTTAATCTGAAAAATTATAAACAGCCTCACTCCCACCACTAGCCATGCCACCTCCTGAGGAATGTGCAGCGTAGTGGATCTGAAGGAGCCATTGATAAGGAGAGCAGCTTGAAAGCAAGGCAAGAGTTTGACAGCTGGGATTATTTTTAACGAGTTCAAAGGCACCCACTTTTATCAATATATCACACATATAGACCATAGGTCTGTTTCCACGCATAACGTGTGTACACAACAGTCTACTTAAATGCATTTCAAAGCCCATTTAGTCATGGCTTCTCCTAAGTGCTGTGGGTGAAAGATAAAGAGATAAGGAAGGTCCCTCCCCACAGAACCATAGATACTCTGGCTGGCAGACACTACAAGACCATCTCCATCTTTCTCATGTAATAGAGGAGGAAGTAGGGATTCCAAAAAAGGAGATGATTTGCCTAAGGCTCACGAGGAAATTAGGCCCAGAATCCAGGTATAGGGATTCCGAGACTAGAGTTACTATGTGATGGTGGAAAGAAAACATCCACACTGTAAACAGCTACAAACAACCCTAAAAAATGGACATCGTCACTCAGAGTCAGAAGTCTTGGTTCTTATCCCAGCAAATGAAGACACACTCTGCCCTATTCTCTAGCTGCTGCAACACAGACCATAGGGTGCTCACACTGGGTCATGGAATAGTCATGCCACTGGCATGGAACACGAGACAGCTAGTCATTCCTATGAAGGCAGCTGGCTGAGCTGCTGGTAATCACCCTGCCCGCTAAGAGTAGAACCAGCCATGTTCTCCACAGCTTGTGCCGCCCTGGGTTCTCCAGAATTGCTGAATCCATTCACTACAGATATGAAGAGGAACACGGGAACATATACAAACCCTGCCTCCTACATTTTCTCTTGTCTTAGAGCCTGGTTTGCTCTTTTCCTGAAGGCTGTCACCACCGTAGCAACTGGGGTGATTAGATCAGTTCAAACAATCAGATGATTGAATGGAAACATCCACCACACCAGTTGGTTTTATGAGGCAACTGGCTGATTGAGTCTCTGATCAGAGTGGAGAAGCTGCTCTGCATAGACACAGCCTCATTCTCTTCTCCACTTCGACTCCATCAGAATCTTTGTGTGTTTACCCAGACAGGGTCTTCATTTACTGGGTTTCTCAGCACCAATGAAGACCCACACAATGAGGCTTGGATAACACTCTGGTGGGGACACTGCGGACAGGCTCCTCTCAATACGCTCATGGTTCAGTCACAGAACAGTCTGTCCTTTCACTGGGCACTGTGGAATGAGCGCAAGTTCTGTGAGCGGGCACGCAGGGCATCCTCTGTCTGAGGGCCAAGTCCTGTTTCCAAGTTCCCCACTGTAACCTTGGATACAGCTGGATGGGGGTGGAAAGGCCCTGTGAGAGGCCTTTGTTTATAACTGGAGACTCCGTGGAAGGAGGTTATGGATAGCTGAATTCTGGGCCTTGCAAAGAAGGAGCGGGAAAAAGACTAAAAAGAGAACTTCTCTTTCCAGAACTTTTGCAGGTCTCCAAGAAAGGATCTAGGCTAGGTATAGATCCATTGCAATACACATTCCATATTTTCTTGTTACCCATCAACACTCCCTGAATGATTCCTTTTTAGCTATTCCCACTCATACAGACTGCAAGGATTTTACACAGGAGGTCCAGGAGCCTGTGGTGTATATATGACATGTGTGTGTGGTTCTGGTCATGCAAAGGCACCATCAGGCAACCCTATAAGACTTGATGCAGCCTGTGTCGACATGTGGCTCAAGAGAATGTGCAGTGGAGAAAGATGAGCTTGGTGACCATTTGTCATGATGATCTAGAAAGCAGCAAAGTGGCAAGGACTCCCAAACTCTCAAATTCAGGGTAGTCTTTGGGGACGGTGCATACTGGACTCACACTCTTGGACAGATTGCCTTGCCATAGGATTTTAAGGTCCCTTCCAAGGTACATGAGGATATATGATTATGTCATGAGATCTCAACATTAGGGATTTAATTGTCCAGCAGACAGTTCTCAGAATCATAACAATGATTACTTTTCCAGGAGTTATCACTTAAAGCACTTATCATATGTGAGACACCTACATACATGGCTTCATTTCCTCTTCCCAACAATCCTGGAAAGTGGATATTACCTCTTTAATAAATGAGACGACAAAGGTAATGAAGCCCTATCACTAGAAAGGATCAGAGATAGTTTTCATCCCTAGAGCTGTCTGATCCCAAAGCATGTACCTTTATAATACTAAATGCAGATGACAAAGTAGTAAGCAAACACTGCATTCCAATTTAAAATAACTTATACATACTTTGTATTTTTTACTGTCATATAAATTGTGTGTTCAATTTTGAGTATCACTTTTTCATCTCTGAAGGCACAACTATGTCCAAAGTATGGTACAGCTTACAAACACGTTGATGTGTTTCAGGCTGCATTACCAGAAGTACAGTGTTTAGGAAGAGGGAGGAGAATGTCACTCTCTGTAGTCCTCCATCCATACCTGGAACATTACGCCCCAGTCTTGAGGACATAGTTTAAGAGGAGCAAAAGCAAAGTGAGTTTCATAGGAATTTAAAATGTTCAATGGAGTCTCACCTGGAAAGTGATTGGTCCTAAATCCATGCAGAAAGACTGAGGAACTGAGGTTATTTGGAATTAAGAAGAGCTGGAGTTTTTGGTGACATGTGGGAGTTGGGGGTCGACAGGGAGGAAGAGTATAATAGACGTCTTCAAAGTTTGAAATGCTATGCAGAAAAAGAATGAAATTCCCCAATGTAGCAGGTAATGAGCAGTTCCAGAACCAGTGTAAGGATGCTGCTCAGTCAAAAGAAGGGCCCTCCAACATGTGGGACTGCTCACAGATGGAACGGTATGCTTTGTGAGGCAAGAGATTATTCCCATCAGTGGAGATGTCCAAGCAGACACAGGACTGGGTGTTCACCTGACAGCCAGTCAAGCATCAGGACTCCATGACCTTAAGGTCCTTTCCAGCCCCAAATTGCACAGTCTGCCAGGTAATTTATCATCATCAGTGTTCGCTGGGTTTCTGCTTTTCTCTCTCCTAATATCTAATTTGCATCTAATCTGCCACACATGGTGGCCTTTACTCTTTCCCTTCGCTAGAGTCATAATTCTATATTACAACAGTTTGGCATTAAGCTAATCACGGCTTTCTTGAACTTTATTTTTTTAAAGATATCTGATCTTTTTGATCAAATATTTATCCTGGATTTTTAATATGGGACCTTTAAAAACAGATCTCTGATCCTTGGGAGGGCAGTTCTTTAAAAACGTTATTCCAAATTTTCTGACCTAATGGTGAAATCATGTTATAATTCCCTTTCTAAAATGGAACAGCTACAAGAAGGATTCTTTTGGTTTCTCCTGCCCCTGAATGCTGACTTTACATGTGATGGTACCACCCAGTGTCTATGCATTTAATTCAACATGCACTAGTTCATTCATTCAACAAATATCTGTGGAGCGTCCCGGTATTGTTCAAGCCACTGGGGAAACAACAAACAAAATTCTCTCCTCCTGTGGAGTTGCCTTTTAACAGAGGAGCCAGACAGTAAGTAAGATAAAGAAGTAAATATATACAAGGTAAGCAAGATATATACAAGATGGCAGCAAGCACTAAAGAGAAGATGAAATAAGGAAGAAGTGTGTGGCAGGGTGGGGTGGGTGTCACAATTTAAATGGAATGGTCAAGTCCCTTTACATTTTATTTAAATAATGGGAGCCCCAATAAGAAGGTGACAGTGAGTTTTAAGCCTCAAAAGAAATGAACGAAGGAGCAGGACATCTATCAGAAGAACATACCAAGCAGAGGGAATGGCAGATGCAAATGTACAGCCTCAGTCATGTTCTGAACACCTGCTGGGCGCTTGGCATCACACGTAATGAAAAGAACTAAAGCACAGGTCTCTGAACACCAAAGTCTTGGAAGGAACACACCTGCACCCAAAACAACAGGCAGTTACTGCCAAGTGCTAACTCTCGTAGAACAGATCACTGAAAACTTCTCCCCTTCAGTTATATTGAACCAGTCATTGGCCCCTAAAACACACCTTGCCTGTTCCCACCTGCAGGTCACTGACTGTCTCATTTTCCAGGCAGGAATGCTCTGCCTACACTTATGTATTGGCTCTTAAACAACCTCCAAAGTCCATGCAGACCTGTGCTCCTTCATGAAGCTCTTCCTCACCACCTAGCACCCTAGTTTTCCTTTATCTGAATCTATAAGGTAGTAGGCCTCACCCTTGACTGTCTGAACCAGAACCAGAATGTTAACAAGATCTACAAGTGACTGAAGGTGCATACTAAAATCTGAGAAGTGCTGCTTTAGGCCACTAGTCTTCAAGTGTGCTGCACACTGTAAAACCCTGGGAAGCTTTTAAAAATACCAACGCCTAGTTCCACCTCCAGAGATTCTAACTGAATCAGATTGAGTGAGAGTTGGGCAACATACGATTTTAAAAAAATTTCCCAGGTGATTCTAATAAAAATCAGCACAGTTGGAGAATAAGTGATAGCTCCTCTCTTGTTTCCCTCAAATTTTTCTCACTACAAACAGCCTGCATTCAGTCTTAGTCATTTTTCTCCCCAAGGTGAATGCTTAGGCATATATAACCAGGAGAAGCCAGTTTCCTCTCCACCCTTCCTCCTCTGGCTCAACAGCTCTGGGATCTGCCTTTTAAAGCCTTCTCAGAATGCAGAACAGCAATAGAGACAGTGGGAGGAGGGCAGCATGGCCCTCCATCTGGTAAACTGCCTTGGGCAAGCTGCTTAAATATCTTCTCTGTAAAGGGAGATTGACAGTATCTCTACACTCAGCCTCATAGAGTCACAGGGTCTTGGGAAGATCAACAGAGATCATATGTGAAAGTGTTTGTAAAAGATTAATATTCATGAAAGCTGTGGTGGCTTCCTATATAGTCGTATTAGAATACTCATATCAAACTTAAAAATTTTCCTCTCCCCTACTTCCCAAACCTAAGCAAGAATTTTAAACAAAATGTTATCTTAGCATCCAAGAGAAATGAATATGCACTTGTAGTATCTGTTGACGTGGGCAGGAGTTACAATTCGCTGCACCATCAGTTACCAGAAGGCAGCGATTTTATGACTTGAAGATATTTTACATTTTTTTTTTTGAGTCAGGGGTCTCGCTCTGTTGCCCAGACTGAAGTGCAGTAGCACAATCACAGCTCACTACAGCCTCAGCCTCCTGCACTCAGGTGATCCTTCCACCTCAGCCTCCCAAATAGCTAGGACTAGAGGCATGTGCCACCATGTCTGGTTAACTTTTTTTTTTTTGGACTTTTTGTAGAGACAAAGTCCTTACTATGTTGCCCAGGCTGGTTTCAAACGCCTGAGCTCAAGCATTCCTCTTATCTCGACCCCCCAAAGTGCTGGGATTACAGGCATGAGCCACCACACCCAGCCTAAAATATTTTAATTAGCACCAAACACACCAAGAGAACTCAATGAATATTTACCAATGAGGCTTAATTTTAGGTGACATTATGAAAGATCACACTATACCACTTTCCTTTTTTTTTGAGTTGGAGTATCACTCTGTCACCCAGACTGGAGTGCAATGGCCACTCCCGGCCCCCGCAGCCTCGACCTGCTGGGCTCCGGCGATCCTTCTGCCTCAGCCTTCCAAGTAGCTGGAACTACAGGCACGCGCTACCACGCCCAGCTAATTTTTGATTTGTCGTAGTGATAAGGTCTCCTCAAGTTGCCCAGGCAGGTCTCGAACCCGTGGGCTCAGGCAATCCACTCACCTCAGCCTCCCAAAGTGCTGGGATTACAGGCTGAGCCACCGAGCCCGGCCACTATGCCACTTTCAAAGTGAGGAATACTACTTACCGCTTATGGAAATGTCCTAATTTTCATCTTTTAAGAAAAGTATAGCATCTCTATTTAGCCGTTCTGTTGATCTGCAAACTGAAAGACCAAGAGTCCCTGGCTTATTCAAAATGGGTTACCAAAAGGAGAAGTCCATAAAGAGTCACGCTCAATACTAATAACCAGAAGTTAGAATGGACATGCTGCCTTCATCTAGATCAAGTGTAGGAGTTGAGAGCATACAGAAAGACTCCTCGACTCAGGCATGGTTTCTCCACATCTATCCTTAGAAATTCTTTGAGGTTCTCTGGCCAGGCACGATGGCTCAGCCTATAATCCCAGCATTTTGGGAGGCCGAGGAAAGAGGATTTCCTGAGCCCGTGGATTTGAGACAAGCCCGGGCAACTTGGCGAGACCTAATCTCTACAATAAATCAAAAAAACTAGCTGGGCGTGGTAGCACACACCTGTAGTTCCAGCTCCTTGGAAAGCTGAGGTGGAAGGATTGCTGGAGCCTAGCAGGTCGACCCTGGGGTGGCCATGAGTGTGCCACTCTGCACTCTAGCCTGGGCGACATAGTGAGACTCCAACTCAAAAAAAAAAAAAAAAAATTCTTTGAGGTTCTCATTTGGGCAAGTTTTTAATTTTTTTTTTTTAAGAGATAGATACAAATCCCCTTGGGAGGGGCAACAGGAAGGTGCCTGTATCTTAATGTAAACTCCAAATGTGGCACAGAGCAATGGTATCCAAGCTTTCTGGATTTCGCAGACGAAGTTTAAACGATTTTGGGGGGGGGATCCACATAGGACCACTAATTCTTTATTTTTTCAAGAGAGGATATGAACCAAAAACAATAACAACTATTATCATTTCATAACAGAATGGACAATTCCAAATAAATAAAGCTATGAAAACATAGCCTCAGGATAAAGAACAATCTTGTATAAAAAAGGACAATTGTAATCTTTTGGGGGTTTTTTTGGTTTGTTTTGGTTTTGGTTTTTGTTGAATTGGGGTCTCACTGTGTCACTCAAGCTGGAATGCAGTGGCACAATCACAGCTCACCGCAGCCCTGAACTCCTGGGCTGAAGGGATCCATCCTCCTCAGCGTCCCAATCAGCTGGGACTACAGCTGTGTGCCATCACGTCAGGCTAATTTTTTGTAGAGATGAGGTCTTGCTATGATGCCCAGGCTGGTATTGAACTCCTGGACTCAAGTCTCAGCCTCCCAAAGTGCTGGGATTATAGGCATGAGCCACCGTGTCCAGCCAGGACAACTGTAATCTTAAAATTGTGATGATACAGCCAGATAAATATATTACATACTACATGTCCCTACATTTCCTATAGGCCTGCAGTTGTGAGCCACTGTTCTAGGGAACTAAGAGGATTTGAAGTTAGTTGAGAACATTTGGGATCCTGGAGGTGGGGGGGGGCTAAAGAGGAGAGTATATTCTGAAAAGGGAAAAAGAAAGTAGAGAAGAAAGCATAATGTGCCTAGGATTACATGTAGATAATTTTGCCTAAGATTAAATGCAGATATGGATAACAGAGTCCTAGAATGTTGGAGCCCACAGAAACTTCACCCCTTGGGAATAAAGCAGAGATGGTTGGAGTCCGGCCTATAATACCTAAAACAAGAAATCTCAGTGGCAAAGGGTCCTTGTGCTAACGTTTTTTCATTCATGAGTGTACCCTCTGTCTCCTTGGGAAACCCACCTCCCTATTCCCAGGAGAAAAGGGGAAGAGGAAATGTGGAAATAACGGTCAACAGCCTGAACATGAACTAGTATTGTGAGTAAGGGGAGAAGAACAAAAGGAACTCTCACTGTAGTTGAAGCCCATTCTCTCCCTCCCTTTCAAAGGATGTGAGCCACAGAAGTTATAGAAACATTTACAGTTAAAGCTGATCTCCATTCTGCAAGAGAACTAGAGGCTCAGAGGACTGGCCGAAGGCCATAGAGCTGGTGAACCCCAGGGCCTAGCCCCACCCCCAGGTCACAAGGCCAGGACTTGCTCCAGCCACCACTGATGTCCCCTCTGCCTCCCCCTGTCAAGTGACAGTGTGTCACATGAGGCAGTTAAAGCAATTTCCTTAAGTTCCCTTGGTTCCTCTCTCTTCCTTTCCTGTTAAGAAGACAGGCTTCCCTTCTTCCGGGTCAAAAACCAAAAAAACCAACGTCTCTGCAGCTCAGGGTCGCCCCTCCCTCCCCGGCCTCGCGAAGGGACCAGAGTAGTCCCAGTGGCAGCCGAGGTGCGGGACAGCCTCCACCGCGGCGGGTCTGCCACCCCGGCCCACGGCTGCCCCTGGGGTTCCCGGCCAGGGCACAGACGCGGCGCGGGCGGGCGGGCGGGCGCCGAGTGACTCAGACACGCCCGGGGCGTTCCGGGAAGGGGGCGGGTGGCGAGGGCTTTCCCGCCGCCGCAGCGTGGCGGTCCCCGACGCCGAAAAGCGGATCAGAAAGCGGTGGGCGGAGCGGCGGGAGAGGAAGCCGCGGCGCGCCGAGCCGAAACCGGCGTCACCGTTTCTTTTGAACGCGGCCCGGAGGACCGTGGCCTTGACGTTCACAAGCTGAAAAGGCGGCGGCCGGAGGGGACAGAGCGGGACGAGCGCGCCCCGGGACCCCCCGGGGGCCTAGGGAGGATGTCCCTTGTCCCCGCCGGGAGGCGCAGCCGAGGCTGGCGACGGGGATTGAGGGAGGAGGGAGACGGGGAGGATATGGGGGGGACTCCAGCCGCCCGGCCGGGTTAGGTGGGAGCCCCCTTCTCCTCCCTCACCCCTGACACGGAGCCCAACGCAGGGTCTGCCTAAAACCGGGTCAGCAAGCAAATGACAGAGGAGCAGGCCGAAGACAGCCTGGTCCCTTGCAAAGAGGGCGTTTAAGGAGAGTGGAGTGCAGTGAGGGCTCCCTCAAAGAAGCACCCCAGCCCTCCCCTTCTCGTCTCCTGCCCAGACCAGCCCTTTCTCTCTGCTATTCCTTTGTCCTCCACGCTGGGCCCTCAACACCACGATGGGAGGCTGGGGCGGTACGTGGCTGGGGTGGGACTCGGCTGGGCAGGGCCGTGGGAATAGGATAAGGATAGGGCGTGGATGGAGGAGCTGGCGATGGTCTGTAAGGATGGCACTCGGGAGACATCCAAGACAAAACCACGGAGATCGCAGCTGGTCATGTGAGGAAAGGTGCCATGGGGAGGAATGGCCTGAACAGCTCAACCACCAGGCCCGGCAAGTCCATGGATAAAAAATCTTGGCTCTAAAAAAAAGACGAAGGGCTTGAAATTGTTACTGTGGATTAGGCACTTTAATTGGGTTCTCTCTATTTTCATTAATCCTTCTACCCCTTTCTAGAGACAAGGAAAGGTCAACAAGTTAACATTTCACACTTTGGTCTCAGCTCCCTGAAGCCAGACCCCCTCCTGCCTTTGCCAATGTTTATTTATATGAATCAATAATCATCACTCCTTTTTTTTTCTTTTTCTTTTTGGGTTGGAGCCTCACTCTGTTGACCAGGCTGGAGTGCAGTGGCACCCTCACAGCCACCGCAGCCTCGACCTGCTGGGCTTAGGTGATCCTTCTTTCTGCCTTTGCCTTCCAAGTAGCTGGAACTACAGGCATGCACTAACACACCCAGCTTATTTTTTGATGTATTGTAGAGAGGAGGCTTCACCAAGTTGCCCAGGCTGGTCTCAAACTCCTGAGCTCAGGCAATCCCCTTGCCTCGGCCTCCCAAAGTGCTAAGATTACAGGCTTGAGCTACAATACCCAGCCCCTTTTTTTTTCTTATGTTAGTTTGTGTTCCTTCACCAAGAGAATCCTAACTTAAAATATCCCTTTTAATCCAGAAAGTTTACTTCTGGGAATCTATTCCAAATAGGTTACATAATAATCATAATATTATAATATAACAAAAGAGTCAAATGCCTCAAAATATTCACTGTGGCCTTATTTATGAAATTAAAACCATCATAATTATAGCTGCCCAATAATAGAGGGAGAATAAACCGGTGTATTTACATGATAAAATATTACAGGGCCTTGTATGTTGGGTTTTATAACTTGAATAAAAACCTAGGTTAGGCTGGGCGCAGTGGCTCAAGCCTATCATTTCAGCACTTTGGGAGGCTGAGGTGAGAGGTACCTGAGTCCACGGGTTCGAGACCAGCCCAGGCAACTTGACGAGACTCATCTCTACAATAAATCAAAAAATTAGCTGGGCATAATGGAACCTGTAGTTCCAGCTATCTGGAAGACTGAGGTGGAAGGATCGTCTGAGCCCAGCAGGTTGAGGCTGTGGTGGCTGAGAGCATGCCACTGCCCTCCAGCCTGGGTTACAGAGTGAGACCCCAACTCAAAAAAAACCCCTTGGATAGCCGGGCTTGGTGGCTCAGCCTATAATCCCGCGCCTTTGGGAGGCTGAGGTGAGTGG
>NW_007229154.1:0-7238 GCF_000164805.1 Carlito syrichta | reverse complement strand
GGCAATCAACCCACCTCAGCCACACAAAGTGCTGGTATACAGGCTGAGCACTGAGCTGGGCAGATTCTCTATAATTTAAAAACGTTGTATGAAGTTAAAGGGGATGGATCAATGTTTATATCTCTAAGATATTAGTCAAAGGGAAAGACATGCCAGAGTGGGCCAGAGAAGGGAAAAATATCTGAGTTTTAGAATTCAAAAAAGGAAATGATGAGATTGTAGTTGATTCCTGACGGCAAGGACATGCTGGTTCATGGGCGGAAGGGAAGACTGGAATGGAACTTTTAATGGCAAAGAAACGAACACACAAACACTACTTGGGAAAGGAGGTTAGGGACATAAGGTTATGGGTTGTTTTTTTTTCATTTTCTATGCAATGAACATGTTGTATGTATTAGGAGAATATTTTCTAGTCTTGAAGAGTAGGTATGCAAAATGAATTTAGTATGTTCACACATGGCCCAAGGTTGTTGATTCCAGTATTTTTATCTCAACCCTAGTAAGACGATGATTATGTTTATTTGGGGTTGGAAAATGCGTAACAATCAAGTGGCTCTTTATTTGGGGCCTATTCCTCTTTATATACAGAGGGAAGGGAAGAAAATCAGGAATGCCTTGTTTCTACACACTGTGTATCCCTGGAGATCTTTGCGTAGCAGCAGAGGACAGACTAATTAATAAGATCAGATTTCTCTAGTTTGAGAACTATTCAATCTTGTGTGAGGATCTGGTAGAATGGACTTCAACTAGTATGCTTCAAGTAACAATATATGCTGTCCTTTGAACACCTGAAGGAGCATAAACTGTGGCAAGGATCTGTGTTATGACAGAAGGCAAAGCCCTTCTGGGGTTGCAATCTAGGATTCATTTTGGTTGATGGATTTAGAATTTACCAAGCCACACAGAGAGAGCTCTTTGGGCTGAAGAAGTCTTGAGTGGTTCTAATTGCCCTCCCTTGATTCTTTCCCTGCCCAGGGGGACCCTTTGCTGATCTCACCTGTCTTGTTGATCTTACCATCTATGGGCTTTTTATCACTTTCCCTCCCTCTTCTATTGAAAACTGTACATGTTTTACTGGGAATGAAGTGGGAGGACCCAGTAGGTTGAGAACCAGACCTTAATCCTGGTGGATTCACAGCCTTCTCCTAACAGCACATCATTCTCCTCAACCTCATCCTGTTTTTTAGCCACCAGAATAGATGACAGCAGAACCACTCATGGTTTGTTCCAGAATTTCAAAATTAAAAGCCAGGAGGTAGGATGTTTCAGCACTAGAGAAATGTTAGGTTATCTACATATACTTGTTGCATTAAATGAAGAAATAGGGAGCACAAATGTTTGGGTTGGATATGACTTTGTGTTAGCACCTGGATGGAAGGTGGGAACTATTTTGCTTGATATCCTGCAACTCACAGAACGCAGTAAACAGTTATCTTCTTAAGGTATTTTACGCTATAATGTGCAGTGGTTTCTTAATACCTTCTATCAAAAGCAAAGAAGGTGACAGAGAAATCGTCTTTTTAAAAAACTATATAAGTAGAACATAAAGCATTTGTATAAAACACTTGGGCTCACAATATAGAAAAATGTTCTGACCTAATCCTTAAGAAAAAATCCTTTAGAGACTATTTTTTACCCCCAAAAGTGATAAAATCCAGAAGGTGCTTTTATCTCATAAGACCCATACAAAAAGATTAATCTCTGTGGTTGGTATCTTGTTCTGGATGGAAATACGTTTGAGCTGAGCTTTGGAATTCTCTCTAGTTGGAACATCTGCTCCACAGTTGTTAATGTTTGTTTGGTATTGCCCAAAAGAAGGCGGCAGAAGGGAAGAATTTTTAACAATGAGTCCCAAGATAGACTAGACCAGCAGCAGTGCTTATTTTGAAAAGGCATTTTTTTGGAGCAATCTGACCTGTATGGGAGAGAGAAAAAAAAAAGGCAGGTCGTTGGACCAAGAAATGGATGTCCATCTAATACTGGAATGTAGTTTAGCTTGTTTTCACCACTTCTCAAATTTTTTCCCAGAAATACTTGTTCTTTGAATTATTCCTGCATTCCATACTAGCAGAACTTAGTTTTTGAATTTCTAGAGACTTGAATGTTGAACTCAAAATAATCATAAGTGAGAGACTGATTCTACAGTAGTAAATAAGACATATGCAAATAGTAGAAACATTCTCACTGTCTTCGAAAGTCTAAGTAAAATACATGAATGCATCATTTGTGAATTTCTACCCTAAGCCAACAAAATAAATAACTGCCACTCCTTTAGTCTTCTTGAAACTGAATTAAATTAGTACTAAGTAAAATATCTCCTTAATTTGCTAACTAAGGTGAGGTCCAAGAAAACTCAAGCTGTTCTGTGCCTGCAGATTAGAAAAGTTACTTTTAAGGGCAAACTCAAACTATTAGATGGTGTTTTTAAAAAATATCAGAGTACAACCCCTCTGTCAATAACGCTATCTCTAAAATGTTCTTATTACACATTTAAGAGTTCTAATGGAGATAAATTTACATAGATTCTGAAAGTCACCCAATGAAAAACCATTGAGACCTAACATTTGAAAACTTTGTAGAAAACAGCTGGGTTTAGTTCCAAAGCTCCAAAATTAAATAGAAACAAGGGAAAGATCCTAATCTCTCAGACCATCTGTTCACGGAACAGTGAAAAAAATGACAAGAGTCTTCGGCTGGGGGGACTGCAATGCCCTATTAACCGAAGTCTGCAAGTCTCTTTTATTCTGATCCTCACAGCCTATCAAAGCAAATATTTTTATTCACATGTTCTTCTGTTTCCACATAAGGAAACTGAGGCTTACTCCCATGTCATACAAGAACGTCCACCTAGTTGACCGCTTCAACATTTCCAAATTACAATGCCCTTTCTGTATCAGCTTTCAATTCCTTTCTTTCTTCCTTTTCCCTTGCCTTTTTCTTTCTTCCCTTTCCTCCCACATTAACTGAGATGCATCTGTAGTGGCAGAAATTATTCTGTGTTGCCAAGGTTCAACTAAGAAATATGTATGCCCGTAGTGGCAGGAAAGCTAAGAATGATTTATAGAAATCTAGAGAAGTGGCATTCATACCAGCTCTTCAACTCTTATTTCTTTACTGTGTCTATTGAAAATGGAAACTTCATATATCACACAAAACATAAAACAGCACATTACATATCAAATGCTGAGCATTTTTTGCCAAAGAAAGAAACATGACTTTGCATGTCTATTATACAGGTTCTTTATGAAATGTCTTATCCAAAACAAACCAAACCCCAGCACTTTAGGAGGCAGAGGTAAAATGATTCCCTGAGTCCAGGGGCTCGAGACCAGCCTGGGCAATTTGACGAGACCTTATCCCTACAACAAATCAAAAAATAAGCTGGGCATGGTGGCATACACCTATGGTTCCAGCTACTTGGAAGGCTGAGGTGGAAGGATCAGCTGAGCCCAGCAGGTCAAGGCTGTGGTGGCCATGAGTGTGCCACTACACTCCAGCCTGGACAACAGAGTGAGACTCCAACTCAAAAACAAACAAACAAAAAACCACCTGGACTGCCCCAAGGCAAGGTTCCAGAGTGAGCCTAAGGGTAACAGATCCCAAAAAGGACGTGTTAGTTAGATCAGGCAGAGCACAGAAGGGGGAGGGGTGGGACATAGATGGCAGGCTAGATGGGTGACCCTTAGACACAAAAGAAGTTTTGCTGATTTGTAAATTCAAGCAGCAGTGGTTTTCAACTGATTTTTTTAAGTGCAAAGTGTTTTGTTCAGATAAATTTCACCCCAAAGCATAAAACTGCATTGAAGAAACCAAATTCTTTGGTTGATGCAGAATGGGGAACCCTAGAGCTTTCTCTCCAGGCTCCTCTTGTGGCCCCTGCTATGGGAAAAGCCTAGCACATATTTAAGTTATTTATACTTAAGCATTCCTTAAGATAAAAGTTATTTGTACTTAAGCATCCCTTAGAATAAGCAGGCAAACCCACTTTCTAGGCTCACAGCAATTATTTCACCAAGAGTCCCCATCTCAAGCCCCTTCCAACTCAGGGGTTTCAGAGAGAAGAGGCAGCTGGCCAGGGATTCCAGTCTTTCCTGGAAACCTGATTACTTATCTTCAAAGCTGAGTCACACCCAAGCAGGACAGTGGGTGTGAGAATGAAAGGTTTGGCTTCCTAGGGAAATGGCTGGGGCTTGTTGGATTGTGGCGGGCTGTATCAAGTTTATCCAGTCCTAAAATAACAGTTCTGTTTAGAGAAGGCCGTTCTCAAACACGTATCCCTCAGTACGGCACTGAGAAATTGTGCTCTTACATTCAGCCCTTTAGCAATTCACTATTTTCAAAGCACTATTTTTGTGTCCATTATCTAGTAAGTTCCCTGCCCCATGAGGCAAGCTAGACAGGCATCATTAACCCATTTTACAGACAAGGAAGCTGACACTCAGAAAGAGAATCCAGAAAGAGAATCCCACAAGGTCACGTGACTGATACACAGCTCTGCTTCCTATTCAGAGATTCATTTTATTTATTTATTTATTTATTTACTTTTGGGGTCAGAGTCTCACTCGGTCGCCCAGACTGGAGTGCAGTGGCTGGTCCCGGCCACCGCAGCCTCGACCAGCTGGGCTCCGGCGATCCTTCCGCTCAGTCTTCCAAGTAGCCGGAATTACAGGCATGTGCTACCATGCCCGGCTGATTTTTTGATTTATTGTAGAGATGAGGTCTTGTTGCCCAGGCGGGTCTCGAACCCGCAGGCTCAGGCAATCCACTCACCTCAGCCTCCCAAAGGCACGGGATTACAGGCTGAGCCACCGAACCTGGCTATTTATTTATTTATTTTGAGTTGGACTCTCACTCTGTCGCCCAGGCTGGAGTGCAGTGGCATGCTCATGGCCACCGCAGCCTCGACCTGCTGGGCTCAGGCGATCCTTCCACCTCAGCCTTCCAAGTAGCTGGAACTACAGGCATGGACCACCACGCCCAGCTAATTTTTTGATTTACTGTAGGGATGAGGTCTCACCAAGGTGCCCAGACTGGTCTCGAAAACCTGGGCTCAGGCAACCCTCTCACCTCGGCCTCCCAAAGTGGTGGGGTTTCAGGCTTGAGCCACCATGCCTGGCCAATTCAGACCTTTAAACATGCGTGTTATATCCAAAGGCCTTGCATCCTAGCGCAGTCGTAAGTGAAAGCCACAGATTTGGTGCTACCAGCTCTGTGTCCTTGGAGAACATCCATGTCCTCATTATTCAGCAGGTGAATAATGACCTGCCTCACTACTTCACAGGATTTTGAAGAACAAATAAGATGACTTGGTAAAAGTACTCTGCGACATGCCATCTAAGTGTTAGTTACTCTTCCCCCTCTCCCACCCCAACATTTTGGCAAGTTCTCTGTCTTCTATTAACTTGGACCTCACTTCCACAAACCAAATAAAATTAGTTTCACACTCTCTGCTGGTATTGTGCAAGCCTCTCACTATTGTCAGCAGCTGGCTGGCAGCCAGAGCTGACAGCGAGTCCCGCTTTTGTAGCAAACCAAAGCTCTCAATCTTTCCATGTCAGAGATTTGAAGATGCACTGCCAAGGTTTTGAAGGCTGCTTTACCCTGAGTCCCAAGCTGTGGCCATAGAGACTATGGGTCAGTCCAATGTCTTGGGGAGGACCTCCAGGGGAATGGCAGGGGGAAGTGGGGTCTCTGTGGGATCATCATAGGCTGGGGTCTTGCCTTCTGCTTGGCGGACTCAGAACCTGAATTTGGCAAGTCATTGGAAGGTGATCTGTCTCCGAAGCTAAATTCAGAGGAGATGACTTTGTAAAGTCAAATGGCAATTTAATCATTTTTTATAGGAATTCAAAATTGGATTTGGGCTTTTTGTAGAGGAAGGTGAGCTGCGGATGGCAACATTGGTTTGCTGCAAATGAAATCAGAGTAAGAAGTTTAGAATGATTTGGGGAATATGTATGCTTTTATAAAACGAAAATGACTTTGCTGCTTTTTCAAAGCCTAAACATTATACATGTTCATTGTTTAAAAAGAATCCACAGCCAGGCACGATGGCTCAAGTCTGTAATCCCAGCACTTTGGGAGGCTTAGGCGAGAGGACTGCCTGAGCCTGCGGGTTCAAGACCAGCCTGAGCAACTTGGCAAGACCTCGTCTCTACAATAAGCCAAAAAATAGCCGGGCATGGTAGCGTGCGCCTGTAGTTCCAGCTACTTGGAAGGTTGAAGCAGAAGGATCGCCTGAGCCCAGCAAGTCAAGGCTGCAGTGGCCATGTGTGTACCACTGCACTCCAGCCTGGGTGACAGAGTGAGACTTCAACTCAAAAAAAAAAAAAAAAAGAATCCAGGTCGGGGTTGGTGGCTCAGCCTGCAATCCCAGCACTTCAGGAGGCCGAAGCGAGTGGAATGCCTGAGCTCACAGGTTCGAGACCAGCCCCGGCAACTTGGTGAGATCTCGTCTCTACAATAAATCAAAAATTAGCCAGGTGTGGTAACACAAGCCTGTAGTTCCAACTACCTGGAAGGCTGAGGTGGAAGGATCGCTGGAGCCCTGCAGGTTGATGCTGAGGTGGCCATGAGTGTGCTACTGCACTCCAACCTGGGCAACAGAGTGATACTCCAACTCAAAAAAAAAAAAAAAAAAGAATCAAGACAACAACACAGTATTATATACAGAAAAGCATTCACCCAGAGAATGTTATCGTTAATGTTTTTTAATCTATTCCTTCAGACTTTTTCTTACATGTATTGTTTCCAAAATTAGATTATACTGTACATGATGCTGTTTTGTAAACTTTTTAGCTTAGTATGTTCTTGGACACCTTTTATGCCTCTAAATGCATGTCAGTCTTTTAACTAGTTGTATAATAAATGATATTTTTCTCAAGCAGTGAAGTGGTCTCATAGATCCTCCTTCTCTTCTAAAGATGCCATCATCTGGGCCTCCTCCCACCCCCTCAAGGATCCCTGATGCTGGATAATTCTGAGAAACACACTGGTCTCTTATTTCTGACCAACACCAACAGGCTCCAGAAAATGCCATGGAGCAGCTGCACCTTCCCAAGCAAGTCACGTTACTGCCCAGGATCTCAGGTTCTCCATGTGTTAAATGAGATGTTTGGATAGAAACTTTTTAAGATTCTACGACACAGCAGTATAAAAGAATAAAATCGCCGGGCTCGGTGGCTCAGCCTGTAATCCCGCGCCTTTGGGAGGCTGAGGTGAGTGGATTGCCTGAGCCC
>NW_007229153.1:0-3165 GCF_000164805.1 Carlito syrichta | reverse complement strand
TGTTTACTGCGTTCTGTGAGTTGCAGGATATCAAGCAAAATAGTTCCCACCTTCCATCCAGGTGCTAACACAAAGTCATATCCAACCCAAACATTTGTGCTCCCTATTTCTTCATTTAATGCAACAAGTATATGTAGATAACCTAACATTTCTCTAGTGCTGAAACATCCTACCTCCTGGCTTTTAATTTTGAAATTCTGGAACAAACCATGAGTGGTTCTGCTGTCATCTATTCTGGTGGCTAAAAAACAGGATGAGGTTGAGGAGAATGATGTGCTGTTAGGAGAAGGCTGTGAATCCACCAGGATTAAGGTCTGGTTCTCAACCTACTGGGTCCTCCCACTTCATTCCCAGTAAAACATGTACAGTTTTCAATAGAAGAGGGAGGGAAAGTGATAAAAAGCCCATAGATGGTAAGATCAACAAGACAGGTGAGATCAGCAAAGGGTCCCCCTGGGCAGGGAAAGAATCAAGGGAGGGCAATTAGAACCACTCAAGACTTCTTCAGCCCAAAGAGCTCTCTCTGTGTGGCTTGGTAAATTCTAAATCCATCAACCAAAATGAATCCTAGATTGCAACCCCAGAAGGGCTTTGCCTTCTGTCATAACACAGATCCTTGCCACAGTTTATGCTCCTTCAGGTGTTCAAAGGACAGCATATATTGTTACTTGAAGCATACTAGTTGAAGTCCATTCTACCAGATCCTCACACAAGATTGAATAGTTCTCAAACTAGAGAAATCTGATCTTATTAATTAGTCTGTCCTCTGCTGCTACGCAAAGATCTCCAGGGATACACAGTGTGTAGAAACAAGGCATTCCTGATTTTCTTCCCTTCCCTCTGTATATAAAGAGGAATAGGCCCCAAATAAAGAGCCACTTGATTGTTACGCATTTTCCAACCCCAAATAAACATAATCATCGTCTTACTAGGGTTGAGATAAAAATACTGGAATCAACAACCTTGGGCCATGTGTGAACATACTAAATTCATTTTGCATACCTACTCTTCAAGACTAGAAAATATTCTCCTAATACATACAACATGTTCATTGCATAGAAAATGAAAAAAAAACAACCCATAACCTTATGTCCCTAACCTCCTTTCCCAAGTAGTGTTTGTGTGTTCGTTTCTTTGCCATTAAAAGTTCCATTCCAGTCTTCCCTTCCGCCCATGAACCAGCATGTCCTTGCCGTCAGGAATCAACTACAATCTCATCATTTCCTTTTTTGAATTCTAAAACTCAGATATTTTTCCCTTCTCTGGCCCACTCTGGCATGTCTTTCCCTTTGACTAATATCTTAGAGATATAAACATTGATCCATCCCCTTTAACTTCATACAACGTTTTTAAATTATAGAGAATCTGCCCAGCTCAGTGGCTCAGCCTGTAATACCAGCACTTTGTGTGGCTGAGGTGGGTTGATTGCCTGAGCCCAGGGGTTTGAGACCAGCCCGTGCAACTTGGGGAGGCCTTGTCTCTACAATAAATCAAAAATTAGCCAGTGTGGTAGTATGCACCTGTAGTTCCGGTTACTTGGAAGGCTGAGGTGGAAGGATCGCTGGAGCTCAGTAGGTCTATGCTGGGGTGGCCATGAGCATGCCACTGCACTCCAGCCTGGGCAACGTAGTGAGACTCCGACTCAAAATAATAATAATAATAATAATAGTACATGCTTATCCTCATTGTAGAGAAACTGGAAAATACATAAGTGCTTTTAGACAAAAAAAACTTAAGTGTAATTATATCACCTAAAAATACGACATTTTGATGAATTTCCTATTTTTAAACTTTATTTTATTGCAAGGATGTGGGGTACAAGTCAGGATTAGATATATAAGTAATGTATGTGCAGGTGAAGTTTGAGCCTCCCCAGTGTTTTTTTTCTATGTATATTTTCATACTATGATTATATTGTGTGTGTGTACATATGCAATTTTGTATCTCGCTTTCTTGTTTACCTTTATAATCTAAGGGTTTTTCGTTTGTTTTTTTTTTTGAGTTAGAGTCTCACTCTGTCGCCCAGACTGGAGTGCAGTGGCTGCTCCTGGCCACCGCAGCCTCAACCTGCTGGCCTCTGGCGATCCTTCCGCCTCAGCCTTCCAAGTAGCTGGAACTACAGGTGTGCGCTACTACGCCTGGCTAATTTTTGATTTATTGTAGAGATGAGGTCTCGCCAAGTTGCCCAGGTGGGTCTCGAACCTGTGGGCTCAGGCAATCCACTCACCTCAGCCTCCCAAGGCGTGGGATTACTAAGCCACCAAGCCCGGCTGATGATCCAATCTTGAAGTAGAATTTCTTCTTCTCTGGTAAATGTTGTTGTTTTTTGAGACACAGTCTTGCTCTGTTGTCCAGGCTGGAGTGCAGTGGTTCAATCAGGGCTCACTAAAGGCTTGACCTCCCGGGCTCAGGCCATCCTCCAGCTCAACCTCTCGAGTAGCTGGGACTAGACATCCGGCTAATTTTCTTTTATTTTTTGTGGGGATGGGAGTCTCGCTATGTTGTCCAGGCTGATCTCGAATTCCTGGCCTCAAATGATCCTCCACCCTTGGCCTCCCAAAGTGCTGGGATTACAGGCGTGAGCCACCGTGCCCAGCCTGCATGTGTTAACAGCTCTCCAGGTGACCCTCTGTCGCCCAGGCTGGAGTGTGGTGGTGGGATTTCAGCTCACAGGAGACTCGACTTCCTGGGCTCGGCTGATCTTTCCGCCTCAGCCTCCGGAGAAGCTGGGACGACAGAAGGGTGCCACCACACTCAGCTAATTTTAAATTTTTTTGTAGCGAGAAGGTCTCACTATGTTGCCCAGGCTGGTCTTGAACTCTGGCTTCAAGCGCTCCTCCCGCTTTTGCCTCCCAAACCGTTGGGATTAAAGGCGTGAGCCCCTGCACCCGGCCTCGTGTTAGCTCCTAAAGCCTTCAGCGGGCTGGAGGAAGCCCACACATAGGAATTCGGATCCTCTCGTTGGCATAAAGTCACCTGTCCGTGGTTGTGAAGCCCGTGGCTGTGAAGCCCGTGGGCCAAACGCCTCTGTGGCGATACCTGGCGGTGCTTGGTTGCATAACCGGGTGCTGCAGCCCACCCTTTCTGTGCAGGCTGGCTGGGGAGGAGGACCTCTCTGTTTCGCACAGGCTGGGGTTTTGGGGTCCCCCTGGGGCGGAGGGGCGT
>NW_007229152.1:0-719 GCF_000164805.1 Carlito syrichta | reverse complement strand
GCTTGTCAGTTTAATAAGGTCCCCACTTGTCTATTTTCTCTCTTATGAGCTGTGGGTTGTGGGTTTTATTCAGGAATTGGATGCCAGTTCCGATTTCCATGAGGGTATTTCCTTCATTTTCTAAGTTTCTTATGGTTTGAGGTTTTGCATTTAGGTCTATGATCTATTTGAAATTAACCTTTGTGCATGGGGATAGATAGGGGTCCTGTTTCAATCTTCTGCATGTGCTCAGCCAGTTTGCCCAGCACCATTTACTGAATAGGTTCTCCTCTCACCAGTGGTAGGTGGTGGAGGCTTTTTCAAAGATGAGTTGGTTGAGAAATGGAGGTTTTGCTTCTGGAATCTCAATTCCATTCCTTTGATCTATAAGCCTTTTCCTATACCAATACCAAGCTGTTTTGATGATTGTACCTTTATAGTAAAGTTTGAAATCTGGTAATGTGATACCACCTCCTTTGTTTTTCTTTGCTAAGGATTGTTTTGGCTATTCTTGGACGTTTGTGTTTCCATATGATTTCCTGCATTGCTTTTTCTAGGTCTGAGAAGAATGTTGCTGGCAATTTGATGGGTATTGCATTGAATTAGTAGATTGCCTTAGGTAAGATGGACATCTTCACAATGTTGATTCTTCCAATCCATGAGCATGGGATATTTTTCCACTTGTTTGTGTCATCTTTGATTTCTTTGAGCAGTGTTTTGTAGTTTTCCTGTAAAGGTCT
>NW_007229151.1:0-711 GCF_000164805.1 Carlito syrichta | reverse complement strand
CTTGGAAAGCTATGGGGTTGAGGGAACCCTGGAGCAGAGGGAGCCTAGGTGTAAAGCTCTGGGGAGGATTTCTGTTCCAGAAACGGGTGGAAGACAGAGTAGCTGCATGAGGGAGGGAGAGGGCAGTGTGAGATGCCACTGGAGAGGGACGCTCATCCAGAGGTCCTTTCCAGGATGTTGTTTCTCTGGAAGGAACTGTGAGTCTCTGATGGATAGTGGTGTTGGGAGCCAACATCTATAGCTACATGGCTGAGGCCTGTAAAGGCCCATCTGGAAGATCGCCTCTGACATAGGATATCAGTTATACCTATAATATTGGCATGTGATTAGTGACCAGTGTGTATACATGGCAGTAAAACTTATAAGTAAATATCAATATGCCTGATGGAAAGTGCATAGCAGAATTATTTTTCTCTGTCTTTCTAAGTTGTACTTTTTTCTAGATATTTTTAAACTTCTATTTCCTGGTAGACTGGTTAGTTAGCTCTTGTTCCCAAAGGCAGTTTCTCCTAGGATTAAGATTAGAAACTAAATTATCATAATAGTTTTATTGCCCTGCCCCTAGCCAGGCAGGACGTTTTTCTAGTTTCGTTACATGCCGAAACTTTGTTTGCTTCAGCCCGTGGTCATTGTCATGGTAACCATGCAGTCCATTATCCAAGAGTGTGACAGCTACTATTTGATTTTTAGAATAGACTTGTTTGTATAAAA
>NW_007229150.1:0-723 GCF_000164805.1 Carlito syrichta | reverse complement strand
CACAGCCTTGACTGCTGGGCTCTGGCGATCATTCCACCTCCACTTCTAGTAGCTGGAACTACAGGCACGTGCTACACTCCTGGCTAATTTTTGATTTACTGTAGAGATGAAGTCTCACCAAGTTGCCCCAGTGGGTCTCAAACCCGTGGGCTCAAGCAATCCATTCGCCTCAGCTTCCCAAAGTGCTGGGATTACAGGCTGAGCCACTGAGCCCGGCCCAGGGCTTCAATAATGCTGATTTCCACCTCCACCATCAAGGGGGACCCCCGATATGACCCAGGCTGGCCCACAGGCCATCACTTCTCTCCTGGCCAGCGACTAGATCTAAGATGAACACAGCCCATTGCCAGACAATCAGAGTCAATGAGGCTTTTGTGGGAACATTTGGGAAATAGAAATTTCATGTTGGGAAGCCCCACAGGGGACAGCCTGCCTATAAGTGATGTCAATGGAGGGAGAAGAGGTACAATATGGGAGAATGAGTCCTGAGGACACTACTGGAGCTCCTGGGTCCAGCTCTGCCTGATGTTAGGTCCTCCTTTAACTTTTTCGGTAAATTAGCCTTTTCCCTTGAGCCAGTCTGTGCAAGGCTTTGTGGCAGTCAGGCACAAGAGTCCCAATTAACACTGATCACAAAATGTGGGATTCTCAGGGTTCTCTGGAAAGCTCCTCCTACTGTCTTCTATGACACCAACTGACTTCATTCGTCCCTGAGATTAAACA
>NW_007229149.1:0-1225 GCF_000164805.1 Carlito syrichta | reverse complement strand
TGCCTCATTAGAAGGTCCAGGGCTTTTTTTTTTTTTGAGTTGGAGTCTCACTCTGTCGCCCAGACTGGAGTGCAGGGGCATGCTCCCAGCCACCACAGCCTTGACCTGCTGGGCTCTGGCGATCATTCCACCTCCACCTTCCTAGTAGCTGGAACTACAGGCACGTGCTACCACTCCTGGCTAATTTTTGATTTACTGTAGAGATGAAGTCTCACCAAGTTGCCCCAGTGGGTCTCAAACCCGTGGGCTCAAGCAATCCATTCGCCTCAGCTTCCCAAAGTGCTGGGATTACAGGCTGAGCCACTGAGCCCGGCCCAGGGCTTCAATAATGCTGATTTCCACCTCCACCATCAAGGGGGACCCCCGATATGACCCAGGCTGGCCCACAGGCCATCACTTCTCTCCTGGCCAGCGACTAGATCTAAGATGAACACAGCCCATTGCCAGACAATCAGAGTCAATGAGGCTTTTGTGGGAACATTTGGGAAATAGAAATTTCATGTTGGGAAGCCCCACAGGGGACAGCCTGCCTATAAGTGATGTCAATGGAGGGAGAAGAGGTACAATATGGGAGAATGAGTCCTGAGGACACTACTGGAGCTCCTGGGTCCAGCTCTGCCTGATGTTAGGTCCTCCTTTAACTTTTTCGGTAAATTAGCCTTTTCCCTTGAGCCAGTCTGTGCAAGGCTTTGTGGCAGTCAGGCACAAGAGTCCCAATTAACACTGATCACAAAATGTGGGATTCTCAGGGTTCTCTGGAAAGCTCCTCCTACTGTCTTCTATGACACCAACTGACTTCATTCGTCCCTGAGATTAAACACAGAATGCAGTCACTGACTTGCATCTCATGAACTCCGTAACTGTCTCCTTGGCACTTATAGTTTCCTATTGATGCTATAATTTCAGTGACTCAAACTGACATAAATTCATCATCTTGCAATTCTGGAGACCCCTGGCACCAGGACACGCACCCATCTTGAAGTAAACTTCATTAAGTCTCTTCCACCCCAGAAAACAACCACCACATCTGGCCCCTTCCACCCACAGCTCCTTCATGTCTGACCTTCTGCCATGTGCCTCACTGGGCTAAAATCAAGCTGTGTTCCTTCTGGAGGCTCTATGGAAGAATTTCTTGGCTTTTCCAACCTCCAAGGCTGTCCCAAAAGAACAGAATAGGGGCTGATAGCCCCTTCTTCTAGCAACCCTGCTTCTGTCATCAAATCTC
>NW_007229148.1:0-6704 GCF_000164805.1 Carlito syrichta | reverse complement strand
CAGAAAGTGCGGAGGAACATCACATGCAGCAGCCCTGGGGTGGGCATGTTTGCTGATCTCCTGGATGTCAAGGAGTCCTGTGATACTGGTAAAGCCTCGTCCCGGGTTTTGGCATGTAGTGCTCACTGAAAGGTACCTGGTGTCTATTTCTCCCCCAACCTGTGAGTGAGGTGGGGTTCTCCTCATGCTACAGAGGAAGGACTCGAGCCTCAGAGAAATGCCCTGAGTCCACCCTCTTGCTCACAACTGAAATTCCTAGAAGAGGGGTGACTTTCTATTGCATCATGGGAGACAGAGGGCTTGAGCTTCACCACTAGAGGGAGGGTGCTGTCCACACTGAACGTCAGCCACCCAGTCAGTAGAAGTTATAAATTATAATGTGAAGCCAGGTGCAGTGGTGCGTGCCTGTAATCCCGGCTACTGGATGGGGCCGAGGCAGAAGGATCACTTGAGCCTAGGAGTTGGAGACCAATCTGGACAACATAGAGAGATCCCTTCTCAAAAAAATTATGATACAGGAACCATGGCCATCATAATGTTTCTACTTTTGTTGGAGGTGAGGACTTTAGAAATGAGAAAGGAACTGGGGCGGAAGAGAGGCAGAAAGTTGGGGGACAGTGAGGAAAAACACACTGGCTTCATAATATTGCCAGGATTTGGCCCAATTCACCTTAATAAATTGGTCCTCTTAAAATGTAATTACCCTTTCTCTTTCCCTTCTTTTTCTTTCCTTTCCCCTCCCTTCTGTGCCTGAATAGTTTAGTCCTGAGGCCATCACATGAGGCAGAGCAAGGCAAGTGTATGTGTGTAGGGGCATCCCAAGTCAGAGTCATTCGGTGAGGAATGTCTATATGCAGGAACAGCCTGGAGGGGGTGTTAGCACCCAAGGTGGTAAGGAGGATGTCCCAGTGGGTGGACAGGGGAAGGGCCAACTAGCTTAGGGATTCAAGCCTGAGTGGGCTGTGGAAGATGAGGCTGGGGGCAGGGTTCAGCAGAATGTGTGAGGAGAGATGGCTTTTGCACACTGGGATTCACTGATGAAGTAAATATGTCACGGGTGACAGGAGCTAGATCTTTCGCTTTCGGAAAAGAGAATTTCAAATATGGAAAGGAAGACAACTAGACTAAACTCTGAGGTGTTATACTAAAACTGGAGGTCTCCACATGAATTCATGGTTTTTAATATATACTTGTGTCTATATGGATAGACTGATAGATATGGATGTGCATGTGTACATACACGCCTGTGTTTGTGTGTGTACACATGTATTCCAAAGTTCTTGGAAAAAGCAATACCCCAACAGCAATAAGCACACCTAGCCCCCAGATCTTGGTTTCTCAGTGCCATTCCGCACTAAAGGGAAGCAGAGTTCCTTTGAGAAATGCTTGATTCCAGGCCTGGAGGTAGGGGAAGGATAAGAAGAGCCTGGCTCGACGTGTGGTGCCAGTAATAAGAGAGTGTCCAAAGAATGATGCAGACATGTAAGGACACAGAAACTAGCTTGAAGGGGTTCCAGCTAAAATGGGGATAATTTTAGCCTCAAAATCAATGATAGTAATGGATTGTAGCCCGTTGGATAAAATAGAAAACCCTGACTCCGTGCTCGTACAGATAAATAAATGAATAAATTGCAAGTTTGATAAAGAATGGAATATTTCAATAATTTCAAAGGACCTTCCTGTAAAATGTGTCCTGATCACAAGTGGGAAAAGTATGATTTTAAAGGCAGCCACCGTCTTGAAACGGTCCAAGTGAAAAATTGAAATCATGTGCCACATGATAGGAAGCAGAGAGAACAGAGCATCGCTTATGTGAAATTCCTGCCAAAGATGCATAACCTAAACCTGATCATGAGGAAGTACGGGACGGGACCAGTCCGAGGGGTGTTGTACCAAATCACCGACCATTTGCCAAGGTGCCAAGGCCATGAAAGTCAAGGGAAGACAGGCAAACTGTTCCAGATAGAAGGGCACTACAGAGATATGGTAACTACATGCAACACGTGATTCCGAAAGGGATCCTTGTCATTCGTTTCAACTGTATTTTTGGGGAAAATTGGCAAGTTTTAATGGGCCTGAGAATCTCACTGCTTCCTATCATGTGGCACATGATTTCAGTTTTTCACTTGGACCATTTCATCAAGTCGGTGTCTGCCTGTAAAATTATACTTTTCCCATTTGTGATCAGGACACAGCTTACTGTCTCAGTGGTAATTTCCTGATTTTGATGGTATTGTGGTTATGCAGGAGACTTCTGCTTTGTAGGAGTGACAGGGCTTCATCTTGGCATCTTACCCTCCAATGGCTCAGGAGAGGGGGGAAGAAAGGTCTTTACAACTTTTTTGTGAGGTATTGCTTCAGAATAAAAATTAGGGGGAAATGATATATATTTTCCTTTAGAGAAACAAGTACGGGCGGGGCACAGTGGCTCACACCTATAATCCCAGCACTTTGGGAGGCTGAGGCGGAGGATTGCTTGAGCCCAGGAGTTTGAGACCAGCCTGGGCAACATAGCGAGATCTCGTCTCTACAAAAATAAAAAATCAAAAAGTTAGCTGGGCATGGTGACACACACTTGTAGTACCAGCTTCTCAGGAGGCTGAGATGGAAGGATTGTCTGAGCCCAGGAGTTCGAGACTGTTGCGAGCTGCGATTGTGCCACCGCACTCCGGCCTGGGCAACAGGGTGAGACCCCTGATCTCAAAAAACAACAAAAAAAGTGTGTTGGTGGGAACATGGCTTTGAGCCA
Source organism: Carlito syrichta (assembly GCF_000164805.1). Taxonomy (NCBI): domain Eukaryota; kingdom Metazoa; phylum Chordata; class Mammalia; order Primates; family Tarsiidae; genus Carlito; species Carlito syrichta. Next base: position 3,955 of record NW_007229148.1, on the reverse strand, counting down.
GTGAGAGATGCCAATGATGCTTTGGATGACATTTTGTATGTTTTATAGTTGAGTTTCTTTAAAAAAGGAGCTAACTCTGTAAAAATTTATTAATTGAGTTGTCATTCTAATAGACTTTAAAACAGTGAAATAAGGCAGAGGCAAGAGAATTGCCTGTGTCCAGAGGTTCGGGACCAGCCTGAGCAACTTTGCAAGACCTCGTCTCTACAGTAAATCAAAAAATTAGCCGTGCATGGTGGCATGCGCCTGTAGTTCCAGCTACTTGGGAGGCTGAGGCGGAAGGATCGCCTGAGCCCAGCAGATCAAGGCTGCGGTGGCCGTGAACGTGCCACTGCACTCTAGCCCGGGCGACAGTGTGAGACTCTGAATCAAAATAAAGAAATAAACAGTGAATTATAAAAGTCCTCATCCTCAGCTCCCTTTAACACTCCCTCCCTAGGTGTGACTTGGGTTTATTTCTTGTGTCGGCAGAGTAAGAGTCATCACCCTTTTCACCAGCTCTCAGCTAATGAACACAAGCTCCCCGCCCCTATATCCACAAGTTCCAGCAGTTCCTCTGCTCTGCCCCAGATATTTGGGCCCTTGTTCCCTTTAAATGCTCATATCCATGCTCACTTTGCACACAATGTCTCAAGATATGGTACCACAGAAAACTGTTCAAGCACCTTCTGGGAGTTTTTGAGATGAAGTGGAGAAAGCCAATGTGGTTTGGAGTAAGGCCAACCTCGGTTCAGATGCTAGCCCTGCCATTTTTCTAGCTGTGTGACCTTGGGCAGGTCACCTCTCTGAGCCTCAGTTTCCCATTCATAAAAGGAGGCTAATGCCCACCAGGCAGGGTAGGGGTGGACTGTGGGGCAAATATGAACTTTCGTTCATGTCCACATTCAGAGGATCTAGTAGTTGAGGCAGGATGGCAGGGTACAGGAGCAGGGGCCGGAGCAACACAGGCCAGGACTAGATTGTGCTGGTCATGTGGTAGGCAAATGGCTTGAGTTCTCTGTGCCTCTCTTTGCTAGTCTGTCATCAGGGTAGTGACTCTTCTTCCTCAAAGGGGAAGACAGAAATGGGCTGGGTGCCGTGGCTCACGCCTATAGTCCCAGCGCTTTGGAAGGCCGAGGTGAGAGGATTCCCTGAGCCCACAGCTTTGAGACCAGCCTGGGCAACTTGGGCCTCTCTACAGTAAAGCAAAAAATTAGCCGGACATGGTGGCGCGTGTCTGTAGTGCCAGCTACTTGGAAGGCTGAGGTGGAAGGATCACCTGAGCTCAGCAGGCCAAGGCTGTGGTGGCCGTGGACGTGCCACTGCACTCTAGCCTGGGCGACAGAGTGAGAGACTCCAACTCAAAAAAAACAAAAAAGAGAGAGAGAGAGAGAAATGAGATGAGTCACCAAGAGCAGCGCCTGGTACAGAGTGAGACTGAGTACGTGACCACAGTCAACCCCCTGCTGGAACTCCTGCACCTCCCACCTCGCCCCCAGTGTGTGTGTTCTCATAACGGGGTGATGCGTAGGGTGGGGCCTCCACGGGTCCCAGGCCCCTTCCCACCCTGCCCCCTTGAGAGGCACCGGGTCCTGACATATCCACCCCAGGGGACATGCCCCCTCCTCACCCTCTTCCTCATGAGGCTGGTGAGGGGACAGGACCACCACCTCAGCATGCGAGGGACACCGTCTTGTAGGCCGAAAGACTGGGCGCTTCAGACACAAATGGGGTCCTGGGAGGGAAGGAAGTAGGAAGGGGGAGGATGTGTGTTCTTACCCGAAGTGATTTCTCTTACGGATGAAACACATTGACAACAACTATAGTGGCTTAAAACACCACCAAATTATCTTGCAGGAAGTCTGAAGCATCATAGGTCTGCAGGACTGTTTTCCTTCTGGAGGCTTCAGGGGCGAATTTGTTCCTTGCCCTTCCCAGCTTCTAGAGGCTGCACGCAGTCCTGCTAGAGCCGCCTTCCTCTATCTTCCTCCTCCTTCAGTGGGCAGTTGAGTTCTTCTCACATCAGATGACTCTGGCTCTGACTATCCTGCCTCTTCCTTTCACTTGCGAGGATGCTTGTGGTTACCTCATGCCCAGCCAGAATCCAGAAGAATCTCCCCATCTGAAAATGCTTGACTTAATCACACCTGCAAAGTCCCCTTTGCCCTATAAGGTGATATATTCTCAGGTCCCAGGAGTTAGGACATGGACGTGTGGGAGGGCGCTGCTATTCTGCCTACCACACACCTTCTTCCTCACAAGGCCTTTGTGGTGACTTCCACCATCCCCACACTGAGACCACCGAGGTGGACAGACAGGCCTAACCCTCAAAGGAAGCCAGTGAGGTCCTCATCCCATGGGGGAGGGCAACATCTCAACAGTCGGTTAACAGAGAATGATTCCTGTAATAATGACAATACCAATACCGTCAGCATTGACCTCACGCTTCGTCTATGCTAGATACTGGCTGGTCGGTCACTTTACGTGAGGCATGCTTTTGTCTCACCAACTCTAGAGTGTAAATTCTACTTTGATAACTAGTTTACAGATGAGGAAGCTCTCTCTTCTCATCAGCCTGAGACTTTCCTGCTCTTCCCCCACCACCGCCCCCTCCTCCTTGTGACTAGGCCCAGCATCTTAATCTCACCGTGGCCTTTGCTCTCTCTGCCCTCGGTCCTCAGTCCTCAGCCCAGACGTCACCTGTCCACAACCTAGAACTCCTCCACCTCCCCTTCTGGGCATCTATGGTTCAGGGTGAAGCCAGGTCCAACCCTGAGCGTCCTGCTAAGTCAAAGTGACCTTTTCCTTTCAGTGGGGAAGCCTGACTGAAGCCTGTGGCCTCACAGTGAGGTCTTGGTGTCACCAGGCACAGCTCAGCCACGGACTGCCACTTTGCAGCAATGCCTGCTTTTGCCAGCAGCGGGTGACCCATCTCCGTGACCAGGAAGGCTTCAGAGAAGACAGAGGGACAGTCTTTTTTTTTGAGTGGGAGTCTCACTCTGTCGCCCAGGCTGCAGTGCATTGGCACGCTACTCACGGCCACCATATCTTTGGCCTGCTGGGCTCAGGCGATCCTTCCAACTAAGCCTTCCAAGTAGCTAGAACCTCAGGCGAACACCACCACACCCGGCTAATTTTTTTTATTTATAGTAGAGATGAGGTCTCACCATGTTGCCCAGGCCGGTCTTGAACCCCTGGGCTCTGGCACGCCCTCTTGCCTTGGCCTCCCAAAGTGCTAGGATTACAGGCATGAGCCACTGTGCCCGACCGGGACAGAATCTTAAACATTCACCCCTGGTGGAGTCACAGACCTCAGGGTACATGGGCCCCAGGCTGGGGTATCTCTTGGAGCCTCCCTCTGTGCCTGTGGACAGGTGAGGGCAACCTAGGGCCCGCTCTACCCCTTCCTCCTGAAGGGTCCAGGTTTGAGTGCTGTTCTGGGGTCTGCTGCAGGTGGTCACCTCCTCTTCCTCGTCTTTTTCTTTCTACCAGGAACTCATTTCCACAGTTAAAGGGAAGTTATATTTTTAGTCTTCTTCTCACTTAGAGGTTACATTGCAGGGCTGTTCCACAAGATGCACTAGCTCTGTGACCAGGGCAGGGCAGGCTACAGCTTGACCAGTCCTAAGGGCACGGGCTGGATCCTGAGGACACCCGGGACAGCCCCAGCAGAGCCTGGGGTTCAGGAGAAGGCCTCCAACCATCCAGCCAGGTCCCAGCCAGCTACCAGCTCTGCCTCCACCCAGTCCCCTCGCAGGGCCTGACTGCCTGGTCTAGAACCCCCAGTTGGGGCAAACAGATACCTCAGGTCAGGTGGTCTGGGGGAGACACAGGCCGGGGGGCCCCTCAGAGGTGGAGGCAGCAGAACATCTCCACAGGACTCGAGGGGATGTGCAGCTGTGGAATGAGGCACGGTCCACCCACCACCGGCCCACTGACCTGCTGTGCAGCTGCAGGCCCAGCTCCTGTCCTCTCT
>NW_007229147.1:0-3446 GCF_000164805.1 Carlito syrichta | reverse complement strand
TATTAATAACTTTATTAGGTAGTAAAGACCCTTCTTAAGATTTAGAATAGTTAATTAAGTAAGATTAATAAGACTGAATTTCATTTCCCAAAAAAACATTTAATTGCAATGTGATCAATATTGCAATTCAAATGAATTGGGAGGAGGTGAATGAGAACTGGAATGACAGTTGCACAACATGACTGAAAACAAATCTCCTGATGATTGCTAACTGAATATTTTACCAATGAGACTATGATATGTTCTTTAATAAGTGAGGAAACCACTGTTTAGCATGTCAGTGTTTCAGCAATACACTATAGAATATATCATTCAAAAATCTTTCCAATTATTGGCTTGGAAATACCAGATTTGCTATTAACATCTATTTTCACAGGTAGATCTCTATTTTTTTATATCAATATAACGGTATAGTTAACAATTACCCTCAAAATGACATGTTATTACCAGGCTCCTGGCAATTTAAAAACTAAAGATGGCTATTCTAAACCATTCTTCTAAGCCTGCAATTCTAAAACTCCCCTTTTCTATTAGAAAGCCCAGCACTCCATCAAAGAAGAAGAATGATTAAAGGAAATAAAACATAAGGCAATGTACTTTCTGATTACATCTCAACAATTGATGTCTTGCTTTCATGCAAGGTACTAAAGTGCCCGTGTACTGAAATTACCATTCCTGTTTAAAGCTGAAGCAATCAAAACAAAAATGGGCAAACCCCTTTTGTATTGCCCTGGAAAAATAGATCATTTTGAAGGGTGTTTTTGTTGTTTCAAGAATCTGTTTAACCTTCTATTACACAGAACAGGGCATACCATCTAGCAACAATGATTTAACACCAGTTCTTCTGCAAAATGTTGCTTTGAAAATATTTTGTTTATGTCCCTAGAAATCTTGATCAATTACTGCTGCCTCCTTTCCAGTTTATTCTGCCACACATGCTCATTTTGAAAAGGGAATAAAATGATCCTAGGACAACACACATTATTTATATGAAGGCCAACTTCTTGCTAAGGATTGGGTAACTTATTTACAGTCAACAATGAAATCCCACTGAATGGGACCTACTGCACAGTTTTTTTCTAAGTTTTCCTTTTCTCTGCTTCAAAGCTAAGTCTGTTGTGTAATAAGGTAAGCACACTTTTAAATATACTACTCATACTCTCCTGCTACTTTGCTCAGAACTTCTTTTGAAGCTTATAAATATGCCTGAAATAAAAATTCCCCTTGGAAGCCAGTGGGTGGTGCTTTATGCTGATTTCAAAGAAGAAACCATTTTTCAAACTTATGAACAAGGGACACAATATATATTTCTCTCAGTACTTGACTGAGAGGATATAAACACAAAGTGGGAGATATGCCAGTATGATCAATGGAAATTTACTTCCCCTCCCAGTAAAACCATTTGTCGACAAACTACTGATCTATCTTGGAGGCTAAGTTAAAGGAAATTCTTTACCAATTTCAGACAGATGACAATACCCAATTAGTACCCTGGATTGCTCTTTTAAAAATAGTTTTTAACATTCAACTTGCAGGAAACACTAGGGGATATGTTTGATAAAAATATAGACTAAACAAATAGCTTAGTTCCATAAAACATGTGCACATCTTTGTCATAGTTTTGAAGAAGTAAGTTTTCTTAAAAAGAATGAAAATGCCCTCTCTGTAATCACTAAGATGTATTTTGAAGGAAGAATGTTGAAAACCCCAAGTTTCTTGTGTTTTGATCTCAATGAAAGTCAGAACCATCTCATATATCAGGCATAATATTTGGAAACAATCCTCCACAACCAATGGTTAATTGTCAGGTAAATATAATTGCTGCAACTGAAATGACAAATGTTCTAAAAACACTGCTTGCTGGAAACTACCCACTGAATAATAATTTGAGAGCCAAAGAAAAACTGAAGACTAGAATGGCAGCAGACATCCAATCTAATTACAGGTGTCTTTTTAACCAGTGAGAGGAAATTGGGGGGAAGATAGATTCTTGTTTCTAATCTGCTATCTCTCAGATCAAAAAAGCAGGGTGCCTAAAGAGTTATGCTTTTTCCAGAGAGAAGTGGAGTGGGAGAATTTGGAAAGATGTCTCTCTTGCCTTAATCAGTCAGAAAAGACTGCCTGACCCGAGGGGGAAAGATCATTGCTTTCTAAATTGGTCTTCCCAAAGCTGCTCCGTCACACTTATTCCTGCTTCTGAAACTGCCTTTGTGGGTGGGATTTAGACTTCGAAAATGTCCCAAGAGAGGTGTTCGTATCCAAGGTCAGGCTGAAGGGCAGCAGTAGAACTGGCTTCAGATCTGTTTCCTGGCAAGTGTGACCAGTTCTTGGTTAGAAAGACAATTCATCTACAAATGAGACAATAAAATGAACAAATACCCCTTTTAAAAAAAACTATCCAAGGTAAGGCTTCTTTCTCAGAATAAAATTCTCTGAAAAGTAGAGACAGAAAGCAGATTTAATGGGGCTGTGGGTGAGCACAAGACATTTTTTAGAGGTAGTAAAAATCTTCTAAAACTGGATTGTAGTGATGGTGCACCACTACAAATTTACTAAAAATAATTGAAGTATACATTCAAAATGGGTGAATTTTATGGTGTTTAAATTATACTTCAATAAAGTTGTTAAAAATCCTCAGAAATAACTTGGTTCCTATTACCTAAAAACCAATTTCTGGTGAGTTAGGGGTGGAAAGAACACATTTGTGGAAATCAGGGGACCCCCCAAAGCCAACTTTGTGAATGACTCCCCTCTGTTCTGAACTTTTCAAGTCTGTGTGAAGCAAATGGTAAGAGGATACAGGGCTGGGAGCACACAGCTGGGGGCTTGCTCGATTGAGGTCATTTCCCACTTTGTGTTTAATGTCAATGACAGGCATTTGAAAGAGACAATTCATACAAGCCAATAAAAGTGAGTGGAAAAGAAATGGCTGCTTAAAATGTCAAACTCTTTCAAATCAAAACAAAAAACCTAATAATTTAATAAGTGGCATCTGCCCTTTCGTTTTTGTACTTTTAAAACTGTGGCTCTCCTTTTGACAACAGGAAAAAAAAAAACTGACATTTTATATCTGTGCCTGAATCTTTGCTCTTAAAAAATAGTTTGAAATGAAATTTAGAATTTTCCTTGAACGAAGAGAAGGAAGTATAATGGGGGCACAAAGCAGTGGACTCATTCCCCTTCAGAGTCCCACACTGGGACTATGGTAGGTGGTCTCATTTTATGGTTCAGGCAAATCTGGTTAGCTTTGCCATTCAAATTTTCCCAGCCTGTGGGGCTAGTTGGCATAGCTGATTTGACTATGGTGCAAACAAAGTGATATCACAGATGTGATTAGAATGGATCTCTTAGCTTTAGTCAGTTCATGGCCTTGTAAAATAACCCGGCCTTAGTCTCCTGTTCCACAAAGGGAAGATGGATATAAGGATGGCTGGATGGGAGAGTGT
>NW_007229146.1:0-2829 GCF_000164805.1 Carlito syrichta | reverse complement strand
GCACCCATGAACCAGGAGCTGACCATTTCATTTCATTAGACTGAAACATTTAAAAAATAATAACCAAAAAAAAAAAGCAGTAGTAAAAGTTACTTACAACAGTTATTTACAACTAAAAAATATTTAAATGGTATGGAAAATGTTTGATTTAAATAGAAATACAGTTAAAATAATTAAATCTTGTGTTTTGTCTGTATTCCTCAAATTCTCTGACATTATCTTAGACAAAAGCTGAATAAAATGCTAATATACTTCCTCTGCCTTAAAAAGACTGATATATGTTAAAATGCTGAGGTTGTCCTCAGGGTTTTTGGTCTTCAAAGCAAGATTTTGAAAAAGTTACTGTGGAGTTTTTAGTTGAGTAAAAAGCTTGTGATCCTATTGAAATTGGGCAGATCTCTGGCAAAAGGTAGCTATTTGTAAACTCTAACTTTTCAGCAGAAAAAATTTTTTTAAGAATTTGGAACATATTAAAGGAAGAAGTAAGCCTCTGGGCAAATTGCTATGGATATGTCAAGTAAATGGCATTTAGAAGTGACTATCAGATAGGTCAAGTGAATGTTATTGGTGAGTGTGACAAGAGAGGATAAGGTGACGTGGAGAAAGTCTAAGAGAGAATGGGAAAGAGGAGTGGCTATAGACAACTCTTCAAAGGAGCACAACTGTAAGGGACAACAGAGATTTAGCAGTGGTTGGAGGGAATGTGGGACAAGGATTAAGGGGGTTTTGTTATGTTTTGCTTTTGTTATGTAAGATAAAAGATTTTGTAGCATGACTGATAAGAAAAATCAGATCTATAAATATAGATAAAAGTGGTGACAGGGATAACAGAGGGAAAAGCTTCAGGAGCCAAGTCTTTAAATAAGTGTGCCTGGATGGACTCTAATGCACAAATAAAGGATTTGGCTTTAGACAGGAGCACAAGGAGTTAATTCTTCCCAATAAGATGAAAGACAGCATACGTGTTGGTGGAGAGATGGGCTGATTTGTGAAACTGATGGTGGAAAGATGGAAGTTTTTTTCTTTTTAAAGTCTTTTCTTTTCTAAATGAAATATGAAATGATGCTATCAACTGAGAATGAGAATAAAGAGGTGTTAGAACCTCGAGGAGAAAGAAGAAGGGAGGAAAAGAAAAAATGAATTGATAAGAGAGATGCAATGGAATTGCTACTTAGCATTAAGGGCTCACTTAAAGTTAGATCAGTTAGCATGGTTTGTGACTTCGGCCAATTTTAGCCGTTATTTCAGTAGAATTTAACTGTGGTGGAATTTGGCCATGGGAATAAAGAAGAGAGAGAGAGAGAGAGAGTGGCGAAGAAGTTGAGGGAGATAAGAGTAATTATAATGATGGATCATGGATTCTAAACTGGGTAAGAAAATAAATGAGAGCATTTAGGGTGTGAGAGAAATAAAATTGATAGGGTCAATAGATCAGAAGTCTCAGTGAGCTGGAGAAGTGTTGGAGAGAGAAAAGAAAGGGTTGAGAAGTTGGCAGTAGAAAAGTGAGATTCTTGAAATTAACTTTATGTGAGCAGTGTCTGTTAGAAAAGTATTGGTCACAAATGTGTTGTGTGTATATATGTTTTGTGTTTTTTTGTATGATTAAAAAATAAGCTGTAGGTAATAATTTAATAATGCCTAAAATCTGTGTTTAGACACATGCTCTATTTTGAGCTTGAAAATACGAGCTCAAAAACAAATTCAAACAGCAAAATCCACTATACACTGATTATAATGGTTAAAATCTTATAAAAATTACTAATACCAAGTGCTGGTGAGAATGCAGAGCAATAAGAATTCTCATTCAGGAATGCAAAATGGTACAGCCATTTTGGAAGACATGTTAGCAATTTTTCAGAAAGCTCAAGATAGACATCATAAAACCCAGAAGTCATGCTCCCAGGTATTTACTTAAATGACTTGAAAACTTATGTCCACACAAAAACCTGCATGCAAATGTTGGTAGCAGATTATTTGTAACTGCTAAAACTGGAAGCAACCAAGATGTCCTCCAACAGGTAAATATATATAGCAGTGATTCCCCTAGTAGCAGTGAGTACACTTGGCACTCAGATCTTGATTTCTAATAACAATCTTTTAAATAAAAAGAACCAAGGATCCTTGGAGAAATTGCTGCTTTTAGGGCTGGGACAGGAAATACACAAGATGAGTCTAGAGCATAATGTAGTGCCCAAAATAAGAAAGTTTTCAAAAATAACATGATGAGACAACTTATGCCAAAGGGTCACAGAGGCCAACTTAAAGATCTCCCAAAGATCAAAACTGGAATTGGGTATTAACCCTAAGGATAAAATAAATATATTAGGTCAATAATGATATGACGTAAATGATTGAATAAATAAGTTAAAGGAGGAAAAAAGACACATCTCCCATAGAGAAGAATTCCAGATAATTTATGAGGAAACTTCCCCCTCAACTGTGACCTACACTTAATGTCTTCCTTCCACAGAGTACATTATGGAAAAGATAGGAAATAAACAAGTAGCTATACGGTGGAGGAACCTGACAAACACTTAGACAGATGGTCAAGGTTAACATCATCAGTAAAATATCATCTTGAAAATGACACTTCACCCTCTGTGAATTTCTTCTCAGACTCCCATGACCCTAGTCTAACTATAAGAAAAATATCAGACCAATCCAAATTGAGGGGTATTCTACAAAACACCTGGTCAGTACTCTTAAAAACCAAGTTCATTAAAATCAATATTACAGTCCAGAGAAGCCTTAAGATACATGATGATTAAATGTCATATGATATCTTCAACAGGATCATGAATCAGAAAAAGGACATTAGGGAAAAACTAA
>NW_007229145.1:234552-247761 GCF_000164805.1 Carlito syrichta | reverse complement strand
CTTTAATTCTCCCTTGCTGATGAAGCTTAACTTGGCTGGGTAGGGTATGCTTAGTTGAATTTTTTTTTTAGGACATTGAAGATAGGGTTCCAAGCTGTCCTAACCTGCAGAGTTTCTGTAGATAATTCTGCTGCTATTCTAATTGGTCTTCCATGGTAGGTGATCTGGCCTTTTCCTCCTGCTGCCTTGAGGATTTTTTCTTTTATACCTACTTTGTTTAGGCAAATTATTATGTGTCTAGGAGTTGGTCTTCTCATTTGTTGTCTTGCAGGGGTTCTCTGAATCTCTTGTGTTTGAATTTTTGCATCACTGATTAGATGAGGGAAGTTTTCTTGAATAATCTCATGGAAAGTTTGTTTCAGTGTGGTCTCTGTCTCTCTTTCTGCCTCAGGAAGGCCAATTACTCTTAGGTTCGGTCTCTTGAAGTAATCGCTCATCTCTTGAAGGTTTTGTTCTGTTTTTTGAGTTTGCTTTCTGTGTTTTTAAGAGTTTGGGTTATTTCTATATTTTGGTCCTCAAGCTCTGAGATTCTTTCTTCTGCTTTGGTAATTCTACTTTCCATGCTTATCAGTTTTTATTTCTATCATTCACAGTATTATTTATTACTGTTATATCAGTTATCAGCTCCTTCCTAGTTTCTTCTTGTCTCTCCTCAATTCTTTTTAATTTCTACATTAATGTCTTGATTTGTAGTTTGTAGTTTGAGACCAGTCATTCTGGGGGCTCTTTATTGTTTGCATTCTGAAGTCAGTTTTTTCAGTGTCTGCCCTCCCAGGGGTCTGGGAGAGACCTATATTCTTCTTTTGATTTTTCTTCATTTGTGTAGATTTTTCTCTCTCTCCCCCCTTTCCCTCCCCTTCTTTAATTCTGTTTCTCAGGGAAGGTGAGGTTGCTTTTGCTTTACTTGTGCAATCTCCTGTTCTTCCTTATGAGGATCTTCTGGCTTTGTTCATTTTTGAGGTTGGAGTGTGGGCTGCGGGTGTACTTTTTGCAGTTTTTAGGTTTAATTGAGGGTGAAGCTGTGATTCAGAATCTATATGCTGATTCCAGTATCCATCAACCGTGTATGAGCCCACTGGAACCTATTTCCCACTGCCTTACAATCTGTCTGTGCAGCGGTATGTAGGTTTTGTCCCTGGAACAAAAGGAGGTACAAAAGAGGAGAATAATGGAGGGGGGGTCAATAGGAAGTTAGAAAGAGAGAAGAGTGAGAAGGAAAACAGACATACATACCAACTAACAGGTGAAAAAGAGACACAAGGCCGGAGAGAAGTGAAAAAAACACCCAAGCAAAATTCCCTAAAGATTACTCATAGTTACAAAAGGCAGACCAATAAAATCATGCCTTTTGATGCATTTTGCCTAACACAAACTGATAGTGTAAGTCATAAGCAAGCAAAAGTGAGCAAAACAAACAGTCAAAATGATAAAATCAAAAGTCAAAATTAGAAATCAGACTAGCTCTGGAATCTTTCCTGAGTGTCTAAAGTCTCTTCAGCTCTAATCTCCAGTCTCTCCCCTTTGTTTTCATTGCAGACAGCTAAATTTACTCGCAGCTTGGGTTTTCTTTTAGCCTGGTGCCTGGGAGGTGTGCGATGCTTAGTTGCCTTTGTCTGATTCAGTGTTGGGGAGGGGCTTTGTCTCCTGTTTAGTGATGTTACCTTAGGAACCGAGGTGGATGCTGCTCATAGGGGGGTGGGGCAATGCCTGGAGAATGGCCAAGGTGGCAGTTTCTCTTTTGCAGATACTTTCTCTCCACTTGTCTGGGTCCCTGGGTGTTCCACTATGATGGACTGTGGTGGCATGGGAGTCACTGGGGATCAGCTGCACAGCTGGGTGCTGGATCTGGAGTGCCACCAGTGGGCTGGTGTGGAGGATAGGGTTGGAAGTTCCCTCCTCTGGAGCTGAGAGCCTCCAATCAGCACCTCCTTAAGATATGCTGTTCCCTTACAAAGCATGGGGTCACGCGCTGAGTGCCTCAGCCAGGGTGGGCCCAGAACTCCAAAGCTCCAAAAGGCAGGTGGTGAGTGGTGAGAGTGGCCCTGGGCCACTCACAGGGTACTTCAGCCAGAAATGGAATCAGTATATCTGAGGGGCGGGTACCCAGAGCCTCCCTGGGTGACTGGTGCCTTGGTGCTGGGTGCTGGGTGAGACGATGTAGCCAGGGAGGGACCTGAGACCCGAGATTGCCGTGCGGGTGGGAGTCACATATGGGAGTCATGTATAGTGGAGCAGCAGCAGCCAGGGGCTGCAATATCCAGCCCTGCATGGGACCGAGGGTCCCCGGGCCTCAGACCAGTGCAGCTGGCAGTGGGCAGGGTGTTGGGGGAAGAAAAGTAAGAGTCTTTTTGGGAACTCATGTTCAGAAAATCTCACAATTCCACCTATGCTGTTACCATCTTACTGGAACTCCCAGGTTTCCAATTCTTAAGTATCCTTTGTATAAAAACAGCAGTGTTTTTCTGTATGCTTAAGTTTGGGGACATGTACAGTTTTGAGTATTTCCATAGATGAGAGACTAGTCATCAATCTAATGTGAACAGAATTCACTCAAACTATTAAAAAGATAGAACAATAAAGTCCTCTGGTGATGTAAATGCAGTTTTAATGTGATAAACATTTAGATATTTCTCCAACATAGAGAAGAGAAACCTATTAGTTTATCATAGCTTCATTAAAATATTCTCAAAGATAATCAAGTTTTTCACCATAAATATTGTTGCTCACAAAGCAGACTTCTTCTATCAAAGAGTTTTCCTGGGGCTTCAATGTAGATAAGTAGATACTACAGAATTATTAAAAATTCTTCTCTTTTCTCTACATATTTTCCCCCTGTCTTTACACTTTTCACTAAGAATTACTTAAGTGAACAAAACCATATATATCAAAGACATAGCCTCCACAAGAGAATTCATCCACACAAAACAAAATTTCCCTGGTGAGATGGTAGCTATGACAGTAACTGAATCTGTGAAATAGTATGTATTTTGTTTCTATCCAATCTTTCCCAGATAAAAATTGCCTGATTAATACTGCTCAGAGCCATGGGGACATCAGAGACCTTCTAAATCAGACCACCTACGCCTTCTTCCTCCTAGCTAGGACCAGTTTCTATTATCAATATCTAAGCAATGTTTCCTAGTGTTTTTAGACAAACATTAAATGATTTTGTGGTTGTTCTGTTCTAAATGAGAACCCATTACCTCTCAACTTCATTTGCCAGTGAATATATTCCAAGAGATTAAAACAACTTGTGATAAATTCTTTTTTTTATAGTAGAGTAAATGATAATGGAAACTAAACTGTCAGACTACCAGACGGAGTTTTAATCATTTAACTCTGGTTCTCACATGTTATAGGAAACACTGAAGAGTCAGCAGAAGCTTTATTTAGTGCAACAGGAAAAAATACTAATATTTGGACTTCTTGTTGTATTCAGTTTTCATTTCCTAACACGTGGGCAATTTTGCTTTATTTCTCCTTCTCAGCAAAGAGACTAGTGATTACTTTAGTCAAAAGTTGTTTTGGTAAAAGGTTATTTTTATGGCCCTGGTAAACTGTTAAAAATAGTCCAGCTTTCAGAACTTTTAAAGGAAAAAGACTTTATCAAACTTAGAAAATGATTGCAGTACTGAATCAAATTTTCAATATAATGCTAAGCCTTTGGAAAATCTAGATTTAAAGATCTGTTTGAAATAGAAAAGACAAACAAAAAGAAATCTAAAATGTAAGATAAACATACTCTTCATGAAGTTAAAGAAAAATATCAACAGCTACATGTTTTGGTTAAACTTTTCTTTTGAAAATGTACATGGATTTAACAGTTTTTAAACATTTTTTTGGAATCTCTGTTGGGCTCTCACTAACATATTTGAAATCCACTTATTGATTCTCTTCTTTGACTACTGAGATCGCTACTTCTCCAAGTGAAGTAAAAATCTCAAACACAGGATCCAATAGAAATGGAAACCGTAACCCTGCTCCTGTCTACACTTTTTAATATTTCAAAGGGGTTGGGGAAAAGTGTTAACATGTATTGAACTCCTTCTATGTTCTCAAAATCGATCATAGACTTAAATGTAAAAGATGAAAGTATAAAGCTTTTAGGAAAACAGCCGGGCATAGTGGCTCATGCCTGTAATCCAGCACTTTGGGAGGCTCATTTGGGACCAGGAGTTAGAGATCATACTGAGCAACATAGGGAGACTTGGTCTCCACAAAACAATAATAAAAATGATAATAATAATAAATTAGCCAGGTATGGTGGCATGCACCTGTCATCCCAGCCACTTGGGAGGCTGATGTGGGAGAATTGTTTGAGCCCAGGAGTTCAAAACTGCAGTGAGCCATGAATGCACCACTGCACTACAGTCTAGGCACAAAGTGAGACCCTGTTCTCAAAAAAAGAAAAAGAAAAAATTACAAGAAAATCTTCAAGATCTAAGACTAAGAAAAGAGTTCTTAGTCATGACACCAAAAGTGTGATCCATAAAAGAAAAAAAAGGTAAATTAAACCTTATCAAAAATAAAATTTTTGCTTTGGGAAAGATAATATTAATAGAATGAAAACATGAACTAAAAACTTTGAGAAAATGTTTAAATATTTTCATATATTAAACAAGTATTTTGTCACATACCCAACAAATAACTCACATCTAGACATATAAAGATCTCTCAAAACTCAACAATTAGAACACAAAAAACCATATTAAAATATGGACAAAAGACTGAAAAATAATGCTTTAATAAAAAGGTTATAAGGATGGCAAATAGACATGAAAATATGTTCACCATCATTAAGCATTAGGAAAATGTGAATTAAAAGCATAATTAGATATCACTACATACCTATGAGAACAGCTACATTTTTTAGAGAAGAAAATACTGATACTACCAAGTGCTCGAGAAGATATGGAGCAACTAGAACTCTCATACAGTACTGATGAGAATCCAAAATGGTAGTCACCCTGGCACTCGGATATTTACTGGAAAAATAAAAACTTATGTTCACACAAAAACAAATACACAGCTTTATTCTCAAATTTCCTTAAACAGGTGAATAGGTATTATGGTACTGTATATTTATATCATGGAATATTGCTCAGCAATAAAAAGAAAAAACAATTGATACATGCAACTTCATTGATGAATCTCAAAGTTATTATGCTGAGTGAAAGAAGATGATCTCAAAAGATCACATAGACAATCCCTGACTTTTGATGGTTTGACTTAACAATACACATTTAGTAGAAACTGTACATCAGTACACTTTTCAATAAATTGCATGAGATACTCAACAATTTATTATAAAATAGGCTTTGTGTTAGATGACTTTGTTCAACATTAGGCTAATATAAGTGTTCTGACCATGATTAAGCAGGCTAGACTAATCTATAACGTTCAGTAGGTAAGATACATTAAACGCATTTTTGACTTACAATATTTTCCATTTATGATGAGTTTATCAGGATATAATCCCATATAAGTTGAGGGGCATCTGTAAATAAGTCTGTTTATATCACATTCTCCAAAAGTCAAAACTACTGATCAGTGGTTTCCAGGAGTTAGGAGCAAAGAAGGGTTTGATTGCAAATGGGGGGAATATTTTGTGGTGATATAACAGTTCTGTTTTCTGATTTTGGTGGTGGTTACATAAATCTATACTTGTGTTAAAATTCATAGAGATGTATGCTAAAATAAAAGTATCAACTTTACTAGATAATAATTTCTAAAAATACAATTTAATATAAAAATAATAAATACGATTTTTGAAAAGTTATTTCACTACCATTTCTTCTTCTGAAAGGATTCTCCTGCTATTGACAGCAGGCAAAAAATTTTTTTCTTCAATATGTTGGGCCTTCCTATACTAAAACTAGCTTGTCCTTCTTAATTACAGATCTGGTGTTGATGATAATAATGGTATCATCATCGTGTATTCAATCTGTGATATGCCTTTTTCTAAGCATTTCACATCCATTTGTACATTTTATATTCACAACAACCTTGAGAAAGTAGGTCTCATTAGGATCTCCATTGTGTGGAGAGAAAACTGGAGCATGGAGATGTTAAATAACTTGCCCAGCTTGTGAGTGACTGTCTTCATATTTAAATTGAGACAGTCTGCTTCAGAGTCTGTGCCCTCAGTCATGAAACCATAGTATTTCTTTCTAAGTACACCTGAGTGACTCTTAAAATAAGTGTACTCTATTCAAACTACTTGGCTGGACTTCTTTCTCTAAATTCTTGCAAAGACAGAATAGACACAAGATCCTCCAAGTCTTTTGCTTAGCGTTGCAGCCTCACTTTCTATTCCTCCTTTTCCAAAGGTATACTATGAGGGTTCGAACATTTTGATAATTTACTTGAATATATTTTTAAAAATCTATACAATCATAGTGTCTGGATCTAAAAGAGAGACCATCTGCCATCTTCCTTATTGCTGACATGAAGGATCTTAAAGCACATTGTCCTAGGACAGGCAAATATTTTGCCTTTATTGGCATGCTGTTTTGTCAGGGAATGATAGATATCACTGTCAAAATTTCATGTAAATGGAACTTGTACCAACTAGGTATAATTAATTAATACTTCCCCTTTTTTTGTAGATAAGGACAAAATGATTTGATCCTGGCTATGTTTAATTTCTGTCAGTCCATTATTACCACTGAGTTGTAAACTGACGTAAGACATTTAATATCTAGAGGAAAAACAATGAATCATAGAAAAAGTATCATTCATTTTAGATATTGAAATTCCCTCCCCAACTTTTTGGTTGATTCTTAAATTATTTGCATCTTACCACTATTCAACAGGTCAAACCCAACAATTGTCACCCTGCTTAACACTCCAAAAATAATAGAGAAGAGTACAAACAGTGAAATCATTACCAAAATAAATCTGTCATTCTATCCTAGAGAGAAA
Organism: Carlito syrichta; assembly: GCF_000164805.1. Taxonomy (NCBI): domain Eukaryota; kingdom Metazoa; phylum Chordata; class Mammalia; order Primates; family Tarsiidae; genus Carlito; species Carlito syrichta. The sequence goes on along the minus strand of NW_007229145.1, from coordinate 240,837 downwards.
AATCGTATGGTTGCACATTTTCACGCAGTGACGTATAGCTTGGGTCTCACCGTGAACTCAAAGAAATGGAGCCAAGCACCTCATCTGAAATAATATAGACAGGCTCAAGCAATGATATGAATTTTAGCTTCAGGATGCAGTGGCAAGCCATGGGGGGCAGGAAGAAATAAAATTGACAAATGTTATGAAATAAACAATAGGAAACAGGAGGGAACAAATCGTGGCACCTGAATGACAGATTGTCACAGTCAGGCCAGTACACCTCAGGACAGGCTCTGGAACTTATCATCCACTTGGTGGATGTTATTGATGGATTTTGCTTCCTCTTTCTTTAAACAAAGAAACAACAGAATGCCTTTAGTACATATAGCAATCTGAGACACTATATGTATGTTTTATTGGTAATAACCAAATTAAAGAAAATTGAAAGAGATGGGCTTTCCTCATGGATGCTGGGTTGAAAAGAAGGCACAATTTTCACCACTTTCAGAAGAAAGGGACAAAAGAGATACACCTGAGAAAATGTCCATCTTGTCACCCCCCACTTGCGACCTTCCATTACCTTCCCATCAGTTGAGCTATACAAGATCAGAAATAAGATGGCTTGTTGTATAAAGGCACTTTTACAACAAGAAGCAGAACATAGAAACCATTCCCTTTGACAAGGTTACTTCTAACTAATTTCCATCTTAGCAGTGTGGTATTATAGAATAGTTCAAATGATGGAGTTGATTGTATCAAAACAGAAATATTAAAATGATTACTCTAGTACAGGAATTTGATTATACAATGTTTATGTTTCAGGATTTATGAAAAAGGATGAAAAGTTTCCTTCTACTAACAGCTCCCAGCTTTTTTCATTATATCAAAAATATTTGACTGCAAATAGTGTAATGGGTTTCTATCCATTTCTTAATTTAGCCTTTTGAATGTACACATATTTTTTTCTAGAGCATTGGCAAGTAATGTTGGCAGAATAAAGAATTCAGCTCCTGCTTATCTGTGCCCTTATTTTGTAGAATATCAGGGAGCACTTTCCTACAGTCCAAAAACATGAGGCAGAAAAAGGTATTGTCAATCCCCTCCGCCCTCTCACACAACTCTTGACTATTGAAATCCACTTTGCAGCTGGGGGATTATTTTCCCATGCTGAGATTCATAAGCACCACGGGACTCCTCCACTTCCTTTTGGATCCACATCAAACCATGGTGTCGCCTTTTTCAAGCTGTAAATGTTGGCCTTGCAGCATTAGCATGCTACACATGGCCCCAAACACCTCCTACTGCCCACAAAAGCATGGGTAAGAAGAAAGATTCACATTCGTGATTCATAGAAGGCCACACAATACTCCCAGATTTTCTGAGGTTTTTTTTTTTTTCCTTCTCAAATTTTCCCTCACTCCATAGAGTTTATATTCGGTCATGAGCCAACAGAAATAGATACATGATGAAAGCTGAATTAAAAAGGAAGCCACCCACACTCATTCACTATTGATAGGGGAATAAACTGGCATACCCCCTTTTGTAGGACAATTCGGTAATATATCAAAAGCCCCTAAAAAGAGCGTATTTTAACCAGGTGATCCCATTTCCAGAAATCTATCCTAAGGAAATAGCCCAATTGAAAACATGGATGCTTCAGGACATTCATTTCAAGGTTATTTATAATAATATAAATTAGAAAACAATCAACCAAATGCCAACAACCAATTATAGGAGACTTCTTAAATAAATGGTGGCATATTCCTACAAAGGATACCCTACTGCCATTTAAACTATTGGTGTGGTTCTATTTGTATTGACGTTTTAAAGTACTCATAATATACCATCAAATTTTTTGAAGATTATAAGACAGAAGTAATGGTCTGTTGCCATTAAATTTTTTTGATTATGTACATACTGTGTTATTGCATAGGAAAAGTTTTAAACGATTCTATATGCCAAAATGCTATGTGCACCAAATAAAAGTTAATACTGGGTAGTGGTATTATTTATTTCTCTATGTTTTCTTAATCTTTATAACAAAAATGTTTATTTTCTATAATGAGAAAAAATGTTTTGACAAAAAGTAACTGGGAAAAAACCAGAAGAAACTGCCTTTTCTCTATTGCTTCCAAACCTCTGATTCACAATGACAGCAGTCCCCTTTCTAGCTGCTGAAACACTAATAGACCATCAGGTTCTGTTATTTTCTGTCAATAAGATTATTCTGGCAAACCTTGGGAATGATCAGGCATAAGCCCAAAGGCCCAAGTGACTCTGGATTTGGGGAAAAATCTGGATTCGTAAACAGCCCCTTAAGGGCTTGGATGATTCATGCCTGTTCCAAAAGCTGTTGCTTTGAGCCAGAGGTATTTAGGTGTGTGTGTCAGGTGGTGTGGGGGTGGAAAACTGCCTGGGCAAATGAATGCCACTGTAGGAGTGTTCTTAAGGATGGCTGAGTACCAGTGAGCCATCAGGCCCAGCATAGCACTGACTCTTCATCCCACAAATTCCTCATGGACCTTAAGGCACAGCTTTCTCACAGGGAAAACTCACAGTCCCACATGTATCCTACTGCACACTATCCACACACACAAGCACTCTGTCTCCCTTGGAATTTCAGTTGTCAGTTCAGTATAACATTAGAAGAGGGGAAATAAATGATTCTTCTTTGCATCTCTATTAGATATAGGATCATAATATTTTTTCTTGTAGTGATTGTTTAAAAGCCAGTTAATCAAATGCAAAGCTAAAATAGGTAATTTTTAAGCTATTTAACTTGTCCTGATTCCTTTTTAAAAAAATTCTAACATTGCTTTAGAGACACATGTGTAAAATTTAATAAGGAAGGCTAATAATATTTCTATAAAAACAGTTTTTTAAATTCCAAGACATTTGAAAAGGCAGCCCCGTATAGTCTACTCTAGTGATTTTATAAAGGTCAAATTTAAACCTAGAGACATTCTAGGGTTTTTTGTTGTTGTTCTAATAGTAAATTTCATGAAAAGGAAGACTATTCCAAAAATATTAACTTGACAATTCTGCCTTCAAAGATATAAAATATAATGTTCTTAGGTATAGTATTTTTCATAGCATTATATAGTTTAAGTAATACTTATCTACCATTCCCTACAAACCTACCACAAACACTCAGACCAATATATTAGATTAAAATCACTGGTATCAGACTAACTTCCTGGCAGAACAAGTCAATGTTTATCTTTAAAAGATATTTCAAGGTTTACACAACATAGCCAGAATTGCATTTGGTTAGAATATGATATTTTACACTTCATTCATATCCTGCTTTTTAAACATTTCTGTCCTTCAAAGAATCCAATCTATTTCACCTCAATCTCAAGTGTGTATATTTCGGGGAGAAAGGTGTGTCATGGCTAGTCCGGTAGTTTAGATTATTTCTGTATAAGCTAGAAGGCAGAGTAATGTCTACTATAATGAGAAAAGTTTGAAGTTGACTTTATAGCCACAACGGGCATTTTGAAAATCATGTGTATTTTGCCTACTAAATAGAACCATGACTAGGGAATTGTGACTTGAGGCACTTTCCACAGTAAGAGTCTCACAGCTTCTCTCAGCATGAGCAGTGACAATATTCTTCCCTCCCCGGCACACACATACACACACATCGCAGAGCAATCACACAATCCATCACCTACACTACTGAATACGAAGAAAAAAATGAGGTTGCATTGCTAACGTACTCATCAGCATACACTCTTCATGGCAGAACTTTCTATCTACTGTCCATATTCTATGCTATAACTGCATAGTCTGTACTATAATTCCGTACCTGTAATTTACTGTACTGTCCTTATCTATAATGAAATTTCTGAATGGCTCAGAAACAAATATATTAAATAATGTGAAGTAGTATAGCAGGAACCAAAAACTATATGGCAAGCCAGTTTTTAACTTTGACTTTCTAAATCTTCTGGCTTTCAATTTTTTTTTTAAACAAAGCATTTAACATTATTACATCAGACTTGTTAAGGTTTCTCTAGAATCCTTAAAATATATGTTCTCTATATTTATAGATGATAAACATATAGATTACACATGGTATATATATCAATATATGTATATAAATATATGATGTATTAATACAAATTCTATATAAATATATAAACATATAAGATATTTATATTCTATATAAATATATTTTTTCTATATTTTTGAGATCTCTATGCTCGCAGGAATATAGAGGAATCCTGGGCATGGCAACCAGCTGCAGTAACTATAGCTTCTGTTTACCATTTTAGAAATACACATGGAGCCCTTGCTCTGTGACTCATCTTGTTGGGAGGCAGAAGGAAGGAATTCCAGGGCTTGAAGGTCTTTCTTCGAAGCTGCCATCACAGAGCTTGCTTGGTCATAACACACAGACTTTTTTCTCACAGTTTCCAGAAAAAAATTTGCTGGTAGACTTTGGGATCTCACTGACTTCAGCACAGCCATCCTGGTGAGCAAATATCACAACTACTGTACTTCACACCTTTGCACAGCTGTTCCTCCAAGTCACACTGGGAGATGCTCATCAAATGGATGCAAGATTAAAGACCTAAGCTTCCCAGACTGCTTTGTCTTTTTACAGATACTAAATTGTCACCATTGTAGCCTAGTTTTTAGTGTAGTTTAGAAGAAGAGGACAGCTACAAAATATGGCTTAAATATATTTTTGCTTAATATCTGCTCAAATCTTTGCCCTTGTCTCAAAATCCTCCAATAGTTTCCCATCACATTCAACATAAAATTCTTACTATGGATAAATGGATTCCTACTCTGGGTTTTTGCCATTGAAGCACCTTACAGAGCACCTTCTCACAGCCTTGTCTTCACATGCCTTTCTTCCTCACTTTAATTAAATTTATTTGCATTTCTTTCCCTTAGAAAGAACTGCCATGCCTACCTGATTCAAAATGTACCCACTGATTCATTCCTCTTTACTTCTTTATGTTTCTTCCTAACTTAAACACTGTAAATTCTATTTATTTGATGTCTAGTTTCTGTTTCCTGCATTAAGATATAAACTCCATGAGGTTAGATGCTTTGTCTCTTTTAAAATATAAACTCCATGAGGGTAGATACTTTGTCTCTTTTAAGATATAAACTCCATGAGGGTAGATGCTTTGTCTCTTTTATTCACCACTATGCCCTCAGGACCTATAAAAGTACTTGGTACATCATCAACACTACTCAGAATAAATGTATGCTGAATGAAAAAACGATCCAATGCCCATAGTTAAGTGCATGAATAATACTCTGCTATACTCAGATAAATGTGAGCAGTTATTCTTTGTTCTCTTGAACTTCAAGGACAAATGACAATATTCCTAATATTTTTTCATCTTTCATTTATTTATTTATTTATTTATTTTTCATTATGAAGTTGTGGGGTACAGTTAAGGGTTAGGTATACAATTGCATTTCATTCAGGCACCCTGTTGATATGGGGTGTTTCCCCGTTCCCAGACAGATATTTGCTACTGTTAATCCCATCTAACTCCCCCCATAGTTTTCCAGTACTGTCAGTCATTTTCTTATACTATTGCACTGGATGTTTAAGGTCCATTACATGAGTGAGAACATGTGATACTCGGATCTTTGCTTCTTTGAGAGGTCACTCAGTATTAGAGACTCTAGTTCCATCCAGGTTGCTGCAAAATTCATGATTTTGTTCTTTTTTATGGCTGCATAGTATTCCATCGTGTATATGTACCACATTTTTTCATCCAGTCTTCTTTTGATGGGCAGCATGGTTGTTTCCAGGTTCTTGCTATTGTGAACAATGCTGCAATAAACATGAATGTGCAGGTATCTTTTTTATAGAGTGATTTGTGTTCTTCAGGATATATTCCCAGTAGGGGGATTGCAGGGTCATATGGGAGGTTGATGTGTAGGGCTTTTAGGAATCGCCACACTGCTTTCCACAGAGGTTGCACTAGTTTACACTCCCACCAACAGTGCACAAGTGTTCCCTTTTCGCCACACCCTCTCCAGCAGCTGTTATTTTTTGACTTGTTGATAATTGCCATTCTGACTGGGGTTAGGTGGTATCTCAGTGTGGTTTTGATTTGCATCTCCCTGATGATTAGTGAGGTTGAACATTTCTTCATGTGTCTGTTGGCTGCTCGGATGTCTTCCTTTGTGAAGGGTCCGTCTGTTCATATCTTTTGCCCATTTTATAATGGGGTTGTTTGTTTTTTTCTTTTCAGCATGTTCGAGTTCCTTGTAGATCCAGGATATTAAGCCTTTGTCAGACCTGGTGTTGGCAAATATTTTTTC
>NW_007229145.1:230963-234450 GCF_000164805.1 Carlito syrichta | reverse complement strand
TTAACCTTTGTGCATGGGGATAGATAGGGGTCCTGTTTCAATCTTCTGCGTGTGGTCAGCTAGTTTTCCCAGCACCATTTACTGAATAGGTTCTCCTCTCCCCAGTGGTAGGTGGTATATGCTTTGTCGAAGATGAGTTGCTTGAGAAGTTGAGGTTTTGCTTCTGGAATCTCAATTCTATTCCATTGATCTATATGCCCATTCCTATACCAATACCAAGCTGTTTGATGATTGTAGCTTTATAGTAAAGTTTGAAGTCTGGTAATGTGATACCACCTGCTTTGTTTTTTTTGCTAAGGATTGTTCTGGCTATTTTTGGACGTTTGTGTTTCCATATGAATTCCTGAGTTGTCTTTTCTAGGTCTGAGAAGAATGTTGCTGGTAATTTGATGGGTATTGCATTGAATTTGTAGATTGCCTTAGGTAAGATGGACATCTTCACAATGTTGATTCTTCCAGTCCATGAACATGGGATATTTTTCATATCCCATGTGTCATTTTTGATTTCTTTGAGCAGTGTTTTGTAGTTTTCATTGTAAAGGTCTTTCACACCTCTGGTTAGGAAGATGCCAAGGTATTTCATTTTATTGTGGCTATTGTGAATGGAATTGTGTTTTTTATTTGGGTTTCTGTTTATTATTGGTGTAGAGAAATGCGATTGTCTTTTGTACATTTTATTTTGTATCCTGAGACTTTGCCAAAGGCCTTTATCAGTATAAGGAGGTTTTTGACAGATTCTCTTGGGTTTTCAAGGTACACAATCATATCATCTGCAAAGAGAGATAAATTGACTTCCTCTTTTCCTATTGGATACCCCTGATTGCCTTCTCTTCTCTGATTGCTTGAGCCAGGACTTCCAATAATATGTTGAACAGGAGGGGTGAGAGTGGGCATCCTTGTCTTGTTCCAGTTTTCAGGGGAAATGTTTCTAATTTTTGTCCATTTAGGAGTATGCTGGCTGTGGGTTTCTCGTAGATGGCTTTTACTATTTTGAGGTATGTTCCCCGTATGCCTAGACGTTCAAGAGTTTTTATCAAGAAGGGGTGCTGGATTTTATCAAAAGCTTTTTCTGCATCTAATGATATAATCATGTGGTTTTTGTTTTGACATCTGTTGATGTATTTAATTACATTTATGGTTTTTACCAGTGTTGAACCAGCCTTGCATCCCAGGAATGAAGCCTACTTGGTCATGATGGATGATTTTTGATGTATTGCTGAATCCGGTTTGCTAGGATCTTGTTGAGAATTTTAGCATCTATGTTCATCAAAGATATTGGCCTGTAGTTCTCTTTCTTTGTTGGATCTTTACCTGGCTTGGGTATCAATTTGATGTTGGCTTCGTAAAATGATTTGGGGAGCATTCCATCTTTTTCAATCACCTGGAATACCTTCAGTAGGATTAGTATCAGCTCCTCCTTAAATGTCTTGTAGAATTCTGCTGGAAAGCCATCTGGGCCAGGGCATTTTTTTGTAGGAAGTTTTCTTATTATGGAGTCGATTTCCTTGATTGTTATTGGTCTATTTAGGGTCTCAATTTCTTCTTGTTCCAATTTAGGTAGGTTGTGTGATGTCAGAAAGTCCTCCATTTCCTTAAGGTTTTCAAGTTTGTTTCCATACAAGTGTACGTAGTAGTCTCTAATGATCTTTCATATTTCTTCAGGGTCAGATGTGACTTCATCTTTTGTGTTTCTGATTGTATCTATTTGGCTTTTTTCTCATTTTTTCTTGGTCAGTCTAGCTAGGGGACCATCGATCTTGTTTATTCTTTCGAAGAACCAGCTTTTTGTTTCATTGATTTTTTGTATTATCTTTTTGTCTTCTATGCCCTGGATTTGGGCTTTTATTTTGGTGATCTGGATTCTTCTGCTGAAATTAGGGTTTTTGTGGTCTTGCTTTTCCAACTTCTTTAGGTGGCTTGTTAGGTTATTAATTTGTGTTCCTTCCATTTTCTTCATGTGTGTTTGTAGGGATATAAATTCCCCTCTTATTACAGCTTTTAAGGCATCCCAGAGAATTTGGTAAGATGTTTCTTCGTTTTCATTTGTTTCTAGGTATCTTTTGATCTCTGTTTTTATTTCATCATTGACTCAGGAGTTGTTTAGCATCATGCTGTTTAGTGTCCATGTCTTTGTGGGTTTTGGGGGGACTTTGTTGGTGTCAATGTTTATTTTTATTCCACTATGTTCCAAGAAGGTACATGGTAGAATTTTGGCCCTTTTAAATTTGCTTATGCTTGATTTATGGCCGAGTATGTGGTCGATCTTAGAATATGTTCCATGTGATGATGAGTAAAATGTGTATTCTGTGGTCTTTGGATAGAGTGTTCTGTAGGTATCAATTAAGTCCATTTGGTCCAGAGTCTCACTGAGGTTCCGGATCTCCTTGCTGATTTTTTGTCCTGATGATGTGTCAAAGGTTGTGAATGGTGTATTAAAGTCTCCAGTTATGATGGTGCTACAGTCAATGTCTTTCTTTAGTTTTTCCTAGAAGTTGCTTTATGAATGTTGGTGCACCTATGTTGGGTGCATATATGTTTAGGATATATGTTTCTTGTTGATGGAGTGAACCTTTTATCATTATGTAGTGGCCCTCTGTATCTTTTTAAATTTTTGATAGCTTAAATGGCATTTTGTCTGAAATTAAGATTGCGACTCCTCCTTTCTTTTGGGTTCCATTCACCTGAAAATTTGTTTCCCATCCTCTTACTTTGAGTCTGTGTATGTCCTTTCTAGTGAGATGGGTCTCTTGAAGGCAGTATATTGTTGCCTGGTGATATTTTATCCATTTTGTCATTCTATGTCTTTTCAGTGGTGTATTTAGTCCATTCACATTCAGGCTAATTATTGAAATGTGAGAGTTCATCCCTATCATGGAGTTCTTATTGAATTGTTGCTCTTCCACTTGGTTTTTTCTTTTTTTTCTTTCTTTTGATTTTGGGGTTGGTTCGTGTATATTTTATTCTTTTCCCTGTACTCTTGTGAAGAACGTTGTTCTTTTTTCCTTTTCTTCTGTGTTTAGTACTTTCTTAAGTGTTTCATGTAGAGATGGTTTGGTGGCAGCATAAGTTCTTAGGGATTGGATATCTGGGAAAGATTTTAATTCTCCCTCACTGATGAAGCTTAGCTTGGCCGGGTAGATTATTCTTGGTTGAAATTGTTTATCTTTTAGGACTTTGAAGATAGGGCTGCAAGCTCTCCTAGCCTGCAGGGTTTCTGTAGATAAATCTGCTGCTATTCTGATTGGTCTTCCATGGTAGGTGATCTGGCCTTTTTCTCTTGCTGCCTTTAGGATTTTTTCTTTTATGCCTACTTTATTTAGGCGAATTATTATGTGTTTAGGAGTTGGTCTTCTCATTTGTTGTCTTGCAGGGGTTCTCTGAATCTCTTGTGCTTGAATTTTTGCATCATTGATTAGATATGGGAAGTTTTCTTGAATGATCTCATGGAAAGTTTGTTCCAATGTGGTCTCTGTTTCTCTTTCTGCCT
>NW_007229145.1:192762-230731 GCF_000164805.1 Carlito syrichta | reverse complement strand
TTTTTAATCTCTCCATTATTATCTTGATATCTACATTTGTAGTTTGAAACCCTTCATTCTGGGGGCTTTTCATTGTTTGCATTCCAAAGTCAGTTTTCTCAGTGTCTGCTCTCCCAGGCGTCTGAGAGACACCCATACTCTTCTTTTGGTTTTTCTTCATTTCTGTAGATTTTTCTCCTTCTCCCCCTTTCCCTCCCCTCCTTAAATTCTGTTTTTTGAGGGAAGGTGGGGTTGCTTTTATTTCTCTTCTGCAATGTCCTGTTCTTCCTTATGAGGGTCTTCTGGCTTTGTTCACTTTTCCCTCTGCTTTACAGACTGTCTATTCAGCAGTATATAGTCTTGGTCCCTAGATTTAAAAAGGGGGCATATAAAAGAGGAAAATAATGGAGGAAGGGGAGGTCAAGGGAGTTAGAAAGAGAGAAGTGTGAGAGGGAAAACAGATATACATACCAACTATCAGATGAGAAAGAGACACAGGGCCAGGAAGAAGTGAAGAAAGACACGTAAGAAAGATTCCCTAAAGAGTACTGATAGCTACACAGAGACAGGCCAATAAAATCGAGAAACAGTGTAAGTCAGAAGGTAAACAACAAACGTGATCTAAACCAACAGTTTCAATGATAAAATCATATGTCAAAATAAGCCATCAGACTAAAGTCACTTCTCTGATCTCCGATTCCAGCCTCTCACTTTTGTTTTTCGTTGTAGCGTAGGGGTGGGGCTTTGTCTCCTGTTTCGCGCTGTTGCCTTAGGAACCGAGGTAAAGTTTGTTGATAGGTGGGCTGGGCAATGGAAGTCTCTGCCTGGAGAATGGCAAGGTAGTTTAAACAGATCTGTTTTTCTCCGCTTGTCTGGGTCCCCCAGCTTGGGGTCTCGCGCTGAGTGCCTCAGCCAGGGTGGGCCGGGAGTTCCAGAGCTCCAAAGCTCCAAAGGGCAGGTGGTGGACGGTGAGAGTGGCTCTGGGCCCCCCACAGGGTACTTCAACCAGGAATGGGACCGGTGTCTCTGAGGGGCGGGTGCCCAGAGCCTCCCTGTGTGACCAGCGGCTTGGTGTCAGGTGCCAGGCTGGAAACAATGCAGCCAGGGAGGGAGTTGGAGGGGGCTGGGACTGGAGACTCCCACACAAGCAGTGGAACAGCAGCAGTAGGAGGCCACAATATCTGGCCCTGCATGAGACCAAAGTTCCCGGGCCTGGCACCAGCACAGTTGGTGGTGGGCTGGGGGATGGGGGAAGAGAAGTAATAGCCTTTTTGGGAACTCACATTCAGTGAATCTCACCGGTTCACCTATGCTGTCGCCATCTTGTTCCCTCTCTTATTCCTAATATTTTGTGAATGGAAAATTGTGAGTGGTGGGTTAAGAAAGAGCTGGTTGAAGTAGGGTTTTAGTCTAGGCTCATGCTGTGATATTGCAAGAATGAAATGTCACAGTATAATCTAGTGCTTCTCACCTCAAAAGGTGCTATAGACTTAATGATTTGTCCTTCCAGAATTTATACATTGAAACCTGATCCTCAATGTGATGATATCTAAAGGTGGGATTGGGTCATGAGTGAAGAGCCCTTATGAAAGGGGTTAGTGCCCTCATAAAAGAGACCCGAGGGAGCTGCATTGCCCTGCCACACATATTGAGGACACAGAAAAAAAAATGACTGCCTGTGAACCAGGAAACTGGCCCTCACCAGAACTCCACCATGTTGGCACCTTGATCTCAGAATTGTGAAAGTAAATTTCTGTTGTTTATAAGTCACCTAGTTTATTGCATTTTGTTATAGCAGCCCAAACTGACTGAGTCAAAAGGGGATCAGAATCTGTTCAGTTTAAGAGAAGGTAAACTGAGGTTTGGTTCTATCTAACACTAAAAAATAATTCATTGAAAATTTTCAGGTGAATATTCTAATTGACTAGAAACCTTTATTAACTTCTTACTGTTGAAAATTATTCTAGACTATTGAGTATTTGAAAGACTAATGACTTGGGAACCTGAGGCTGTGGGCTCTGAGCTGGTTTGGGGTGATCTTAAGCAATGCATTTGACAGCTGTTGTACCTCATTCTCTCATTGGTAAAATGGGAGATACAATGAAGCACTATAAGGCAGGAATACATGCAATCCATTAGAAATGTTTTTCACATTCTCAGACAATGCAAGAGGTGGCAAGGACTTCAGGGACCTTTAGATAAATATTTATGATTATGGTTCAACTCTAGAAATTGGGGTGAACATATACAAATGACAGACAATCACTCATAAGATTATTTTGACTTTGCTCTCATGAAGCTATAATAGTTATATGCTATTTTATGTATCTCTATATAAATTTCCATTAATTATTGTCATTTTTAATTATATGATCTGAATCAGTGGTTCTCAATCAGGGACTGTTTTTGCCCCTGAGGGATATCAGCAATACCTAAAGGTATTTTTGGCTGTCACCACTTGGGGAAAGGTGCTAGTAACATCTAGTTGGTAGAGGCCAGGGACATTATTAAACATCCTACACTGCATAGGACTGTCCTTACAACAGCGAATTATCCAGTCCCAAAACTCAATAGTGCTGAGGTAGAGAAACCAAACTAAATATGAAATTTGTGTTCTTGCCATTTGCACTTTTCCTAAGTGTAGAGAATCCAATACAACTTCAGTTAATAAAGGGCTCCACTTAATTGAAGTTCAAAAAATAACTTAGTAGAAACAAATAATTAGAAATGACCAAAATCAAGTAAGCAAGCAAAAAAAGAAAACATAAATCTCTGTCAAATGTGGATAAATTGTCAAACCAGTTGATGTTGTACAGAGAAGCAGAAATAAACATTTTGTTTCTCAACTAGGCTGCAAGCTTTGTCTATAAAATGTCACTGAAACAAGTCTTTGTCATATCATGGAAACTAGTCTGTTTTTTCATGGGGCTCATAGTTAATAAATGCTTTTTTGAAAGTATCAATACCTGCGTTGCGTTGTGCAAACCAAAGAACTTTCAGCACAGAAATCCAAGAAAACAATTAGAGGGCACATTTCTTTTTTTGTTTGTTTGTTTTTGTTTTTGTTTGTTTTTTGAGTTGGAGTCTCACTCTGTCACCCAGACCGGAGTGCAATGGCTGCTCCCGACCACCGCTGCCTCAACCTGCTGGGCTCCGGTGATCCTTCCACCTCAGCCTTCCAAGTAGCCGGAATTACAGGCATGCGCTACCACACCTGGCTGATTTTTTGATTTATTGTAGAGATGAGGTCTCGCCAAGTTGCCCAGGCGGGTCTTGAACCCGTGGGCTCAGGCAATCCACTCACCTCAGTCTCCCACAGCGTGGAATTACAGGCTGAGCCACCGAGCCTGGCTTAGAGGGCACATTTCTATTGCTAATTTTTTTTTTTCTGTTTTCCTCCATATCTGAAGTCATACCACCAGGAGTAACAAATGTTTTCAAACTGAGCAACACATATCCCCGTCTCCCTTGGGCCAAAGCCCAGGACTTCTCAGCAGTTCTTTCACAATTCTATTTGTAGGTGTGTATTTCCTAAAACTTCCTCATACTTGTCCCTGCTATTGTCATGTATGTCCATCTTTGTCAGTCTCAGCTGAAATATGCAAAGCTCCTGCTGATGTCATTTGGGAAATTGATGGTCTTATGGCTAAATATGTATTGCACAGCTTTGCAAACTGTCAATCTTCAGATTTAGGACTTAGTCGTTGGTATGTCAGGCTTGTTAGTTTCACAATTTAAAAAGGAAATGTTCCAGGACAACAACTCTTCCTCCTGATGCTACATCACATATTCTTTTCTATATTTCAGTGAAGACTTAACTTTCATTTTACATGTTTGAAAATTCACAAATAACAAAACACAGAAATCTGCCACTATTTTCCTATTTTTTAGAGGAGCTTTTCCCCATCTTCTCTTAAGCATAAATAAATTTTAAGTAGGTCTAGATAGGTAATAACTTAATTGTCTTTTCTTTGGGAAAATTCAAATTCTTATGAAAATGTAGATAAGTCAAAACAAAACATGTTTTTTTCATCATGCAAGATTACATAAAGTTTGAGTTAATGTCCTATTTTTTTCTCTGCATTGTTGTCTTTCTTTTATTTTCTACTTTCTGCTTCTAACTTCTTCTGGTTTTTACCTTTTTTCTACCTAAATGTTCCAATATCTTAAATTGTTTTCACTTCAGCATGACAGTATAGACTTTCCAAGTTATACAGACATTGCCCTATTCAATGTTAGCATGTGTTAAAAATACAACGATGATTTAAATTGAACCATATTTATTTAAAAAGTAAAGTTTACTGGTGAAATAAAGGTGCAAGAAATAGAGTGAGTATATTAGAAAAAATTTAACAGCTGACAACCAAGAATTATTCACACAGCATTGAAGAGGGCATGTATTTAAAAGATGTTGTTGAGACAACTTCATATTAATATGTAAGACATGTTGAAAGTTAAAAAAAATTAAGATACAAATATAATTAATTTTCCTATGAATGGTAAAATCATTCTGAGGTACCATGGTATACTCACTGATTTTGGAAATTTTCTTCTAATCAAGGAATTTTTATTTATTTTATTTATTTGTTTTTAAAGATGGATTCTCACTATGTTGTCCAGGCTGTTCTCAAACTCCCAGTTTCAAGGGTCTCCCAAAGTACTGGGATTGTAGGCATGCTACTGCACCTGGCCTGACCAAGCAATTCTTAATGGGTGCCTTTGATGGTCCAAATGCTATTTTAATTACTGAAGATGTAGGAATGAATCAGACACTGTCTCTGTCCTCTGGTAGCCCATTACTTAACAGAGAAAAGCAGGCATTCAACATGTAGGTGCCAAAGAGTTCATCCCAAGATGGAAGCATACATTGTGTTCAATGCAATCAAAAAGGGTACAGTCAGTTCACCTGGGTAGTCAGGAAATACTCTATAGTGAAGACTCCATAGTGAACTAGTGGGACGATGAGGACCATGATCCATGAGCTGTTACCAAAGTATTATAAAAGAGTTCATTGTTTCATATAGTAATATGATAATCTACAAAATTAGCCCTGTGAGTTTCTCATATTCTTTGATGCACAATCTCCCTCCTTTAGGAAATCTCCAAACCTCAAACCAAGTCACTTGTACAAATGTATTCATGGAGGAAACTGTCTCTTCTCTTCTTCTCTCTCTCTCTCTCTCTATCTCTCTCTCTCTCTCGAATTGGGGTCTCACTCTATAACCCAGACTGGAGTGCAGTGGCATGATCACAACTACTATAGCCTCAAGCCCTAGCAATCTTTCTGCTTCAGCCTCCCAAGTAGTTGGTACTGCAAGCACACGCCACTACACTGAGCTCTTCTCTCTGCACTCAGTGATCTTTGAACATCTTTGTTAAAGCATTGAACACTATGGCACAGCAACATGATGGGACTGTGGAAATCACAAATGCTAGAAAAGTGTGACTTGATGGCAATATGGAAATACATAAGCAGTCACTTTATGTATAAAAAGTAAAGGCTAAATAATACATGCATATTAATAATTATGGAATATATATTCATGTTTACATGGAAGTTAAGACATTCAATCTTTTTTCTTTGTAAAGATGCCTGAGTTTAATATGTTTTATTTTTATCTACATTTTAATTCAAATTAATTTTTATTAGACACTCTTGATGTATGTGACTTTCTGAGATAGTTCTTTCTAGCACTATGATAATCCCATCAGATCCCCAAAAGAAGAAGGCATAACTTAATTTCAGATTATCAGACTTCAAATGCATCGTATCACACATTCCTTTTACAAATTATTCTTAATAGGTAACGCACATGCCACAAAAATTGAAGCTATTACTGAGTAAGTCAGTTTTACCCCTAAAATGGAGATCTTTCTTGTACGCTGCAGTCAAACCGAAAGTGCGGTCAAGCAGTGCAGGTTTAATTCTATGTTCATAGAATGGAGAAGCAGAACAGGGTATGCAAATCAACTTCTTCCATTTATAATGTTTATAATGCTTTAATTGCCAATTAGAAAGTCACTTATATCCTCTCTAATACTTTTTTAGCCTTTAAAATAATCTTTTCTTAGATATACCTTAAAGGTGGAGAGGAAATAGAACAAACTTTTCTTTCTTTGTTGATTGGTTTTTATTTTTTTAACTTTTTTTTTATTTCAATAGCTTTACGTTATACAAATTTTGGTTACATGGATGCATTGTATAGCAGCAAAGAAGTCTAGGCTTTAGGTATACCCACCACCCTCACCTGTGTACATTGTACACGGTCTGTGATACTTCAACTCTCCACTCCTTCCCACCCTCCCCTTTCTGAGTCCTTAATACCCATTATTGCTTTCTTTATGACTTTGTAGATCCTTAAGTTAACTCCCACTTACAATTGAGAATATGTGGTGTTTGGTTTTTGTTCCTGTGTTAGTTCATTTAGAATGATGTTTTCTAGTTCCATTAAAGTTGCTGCAAAAGACATTATTTTTTTATTGTTGAATAATATTCCATGATATAGACATACCACATTTTATTACTCACTGTTCAGTTGATGGACATTTAGGTTGATTCCACAACTTTACACATCTGTGCTGCAATAATATCTGAGTGCAGGTGTTTTATTGTTTGGGTTTTTTTTTTTTTTTGTAAGAATTAACTTCTTAAGAGATACTGTGCTCTGAACTTTGTTTAAGTCAGCTCATTCAATCATCTCAAAATCTATGATTTAAAAAAATCCCTATAGAGGTAAGGAAACTGAGACAAGGAAAGATTATACAAAACATCCAAGAAAGAGGAGTCTGCCTGACTCTAAAGGTTGTATTTTTTCACCATGTTTATTTTCAGCATATGAATAAATTCAGCAAAATAAGAGAATTCTATTTTAGCATTATGTTCATTCTAACTTTCAAAATATTCATTGTATGGCTAATAGACTGCTGCATATAAGATGTATACCTTTGAGTATGTTTCTGGCCTCAGTTTCCCCCTATGCAAATTGAAAAGTTGTACAGTGGGCTAGCTAAGTTGGATGTTATGCCTCATGGTTTAGGATGGAACATTGTCTAAACTGTTCTTTAAAAAGTATCTATCTCAGAAGCAACTGTTATCATACTGAATAATGGAAACTTAACAATTCTATGTGAAAATGTACTGCCCCAAATTGCTTGAAGGTAGGACTGTAGGAAAATAAATAGATATAGACATTTATATTATTTTAGTTCCTGTTAATATTCATGGCATACTTATATGGCTTCTCATAGTTAATGCTTATTTAATAGATAATAACAAAGAACGCCTAAGTAAAAATAAGGCCGATAGCTAGTGTACTGTTTTATTTGTAAATTTTAAGTTTGGTATCATACATCTGGGTCATTTAAAATAAAGATTAGTTTTTCCTAGAAGAAAACTTTATTAATGATGAACTCAGAAGGTAATTTTCTACATAGGTCAGAGTTAGCCACATTTAATTTAACAGCATTTAGTGAGCACTTTTTATGAACTCAGTGTAAAGCACCTTCATATTGCTTGCCATAGTTGCAAACCACATATACTATTATTTATTTAATGGTTTTAGCTTCTGTTGACATGGAGTTTTAACTGAAATTAATTTATTTTGAAATAAAACTTGATAAATATAGATTGTTTGCCATAGTTAAAAACTAAAGGTAGAAATAAAATGCATCATGAATTTTTTGCAAGGTTTGTTCATGTACTTTCTAAAGCCATATCAAATCTCATCACCAGTGGTACAACTCCAACATTTGCATTATAGAATCCTGAGAGCAAGTTCCTTCCAACATGAACTCATCAAATTAGCCCTCAATCAAATCACTCCAATGCCTCTGCAACTTCTTATCAGCTATGCACTCTCCAAATAGGTATTTTTTTAAAGATGCTAGAACATCTGATAATTACTAAGCACAAATAAATCAGATATAACCCTAAACATGTTGTAGTAACTTTTTTTGATCTGATTTATTTATGGTGCCGACAAATCAAAGAATGAATTTATCCTTAGCCATCCACTAAGAATTGGCCCTAAGTAAAGTTACAAAGCTGTCAGTTTGCCCTTGAGAACCCCCACCTAGGAATGCTCTCTCTTATCCCCAAACCTCATTCTCAACTCCAGGCCTTTTTTCTCCCATCTTCTTCATATCCTCCTCACTTTCTTGGTCTCCTAGGAATCCTTTTTTACTTTTTATAATCATAGGCAAAAGATTATCAACTCCTTCACACTAAACTGGTAGTCGTTTAAAGTTAATGTTTCGCAGAGATAACTGCCTTCAAGAAAGATGAAAGCCAAGAGTAGCAAGAGTGTGGTATTTTGGGGTTTTAACCCTGCCACCCCTCCCCACCTACCTGCCCTCCCCACCACCATCCCAAGCCACTTAACAGCTACTACTAATATTGAGCAAGTTATGTAACCTCTGAGCTTGTTTCCTTACCGGCAAAATAGGGATAATAATATTTCCTTCCTCATGAGTTTGTTTTGAGACTTTAATGAGATAAGGTAACATGCTGAACATTGTGCCTGGTGCAAAGTGTGAACTTCGTAAACAATAGCTGATATAGTTTCCACCCGAGAGGAAGATAGGCCCTAGTTCTAAAGTAAAAATGAAAAAAAATTTTGTAAACTACAGGTGAAGCCTGATTACATTATACGGTTTAGCAAGTGTTTGTTTACAGTCACTTTTGTTATTTGTTAAGATATTACTTTATTTCCTGAAAAAAATGATACGTTTACTAGAAATGACTCAAAAAGGTTATAAGAGTACTAATCAGAAAGGAAACACTTTGAATCTATTTTACTCAAACAACAAAGTACAAAAATGAGTTTTATGAACAGAAAGTCACTCTTCCCCCACTTCCAAGCATCACCACTCCACTTAAAAATGTTCTTAAAGTTTGGCTCCAAATCAGCACCTTGCTTTCTATCTTGCTCTCCTCTGAGGCCTGAATCTGCTTTTATTTTATTTTATTTATGTGGGGTACTGATTATTTCTATTGGGTGTGTAATTACAAAGTTTATTTTGACAGCCATGTCTGACCTAAAGCTTGGTTTCTCCTCTACTTGAGTTGCAGCAGGTGAACTCTGAGAGTTTGGAAAACAGGCAAGAGTTTAGCTTTACAAGTTTCTTATACAAGGATGGAACAACGGTTGTGATTAGCTAGCAACATGCATTGTTTCTTGAACATGACGGTGTTTATTCTGAATCCTTCCACGGGGTTGTGTTCCAGGGTTATTGACTAAGAAAATCATCTCCAACTGTTGTTGTTGTGTAGGGGATTTTCTCCTCTGGGCTAACACTTCTGAAAGCACCTGCTGGGTGACTTGGGAGGAAAGGTCATGAGAAAGTAAACAATTTGACAGTCATTTCCTGAGTCAGTCTGACCTTATCCTTGAAGATGGATCACATTCTCCAGCTGAACCTGTTATAAATAGCAGTCAGCAGTAACTGGGTGGTACTAACAAGATTTAGCATAGGATTGATAGTTTTGATCAGTGCTGTGGGCTCTGCCCAGGAGCCGGTTCCTACCATGGGCATTTGTGGGTCACATACTGTTGCACACCTCCACCACCCACATCCCTAGTCTATCTTTTGCTTCTTTCAACCAGCAAAGATTCTCTTAAACTTGACTTTCTGTTGTTTGTGTTGTGGAAAACTCTAGGTTTTCTAATATATTTTATTTCATACAATTTTTTTAAAGTATAAGCTACCCTATTTGACAGTGTGTATCCTTCACTATTTGAGACTCACTGGCTCAGAGGCTTTAGACTGGCCTCAGGAATATATATATTTTTTCATATAAGGCTCAAGAGCCAAGTTTGTTTAAGAAACCTGTTTCCATCTCAGGTTCTGTATCAAAGAACCTGAACATTCAGAGTGGAAAGCAAACCCATATGTAGCTTTCTCTGATCAACACAATGTTTCCTGTAAATTCAAATAACCACCAATCATCATAAAGACATAACAAAACCCAAAAGAATCAACATAGACCAGAAGTTTCCATCAGAAAAATGTACTATGTATTTTATTTCAGAAAATGATAAAAGACTGATTTTAAAGTGGTATTTGATAGTGATACTGTAGGCATAGTTTTGTTTCTTCTTTCAATAATATGCTCCAGGAAAATCCCTAATGTTTTTCTAATAGAGATATTAGAATTTCGTATAAATAGAAGCAAGTCTAACTAAACAGCATTGTACAAGAATTTTTGAACACATACAATGTGCTGAATACCATTCAGAAGAGCCACAGGGCTTACCTTCATGTGATAAAGTTTGGAGGAAAAACTTAGCAGAGGAACATTATAAGAAACCAAAAAGAATTCTTATTGACAATATTTTTAGAGATAAAATCAAAGCTGTGTGATTATAGCATTCTGAGATTTTATTGGGAATAGATATAAATTTACCCAAGTGAGCTTCATTTAAGCTAAAATCCTATTAGCGTGTTGGTTCCTGGCAAAAAGATATGTGGGCCTGTTTCATAATTATAAAAATAAGGAGTTAGATGAAGTTTCTGCTTCCTTCCAGTTCTGCTATTATTACACATTTCCAAAATTCATAGAACAAGTGAATTATTTGACAATAAAGTATCTGTTATTCCTCTAAAAGTTGCACATACATATATATCTACGATCATCTATTTTCATTGGTGGTGTCCTAATTGCAGAGATTGTGTCCTGTCCTTAATCCTCTTATTAGGATTTTGAGGAAGGTCAGTATAGTAAATATACGTTCAACACCCACCATGGATATGATATTGAAATTGATGCACGTTCAGAAGATGGTGTTAAGGAGAGGAGAAGGTGTCCCTGAGTCTGAGACTTGCCAATAGGTTGCTTGTACCTAGAAGAACAGGGTTGGACCTGAGTTGTGCTCTGCCTGGTCAGTGCCGGAAGATGAGGGAGACTCCGCCCTCTGACCTTATCAGTTGCTTTCAACCTGTGAGAACGGTTATTCCCAGTCCTATTGTTCAACACTTCCTGATCCTGCTTGCTCCCTCTGACTCACTAAACATGAAATCATGCTAAGAAAGCTTCAAAGAGACCTTGGAAAGCCCTAGACACACACAGTTTAAATGATAGAATGCTGTCAACTATTCAAAGACTATAAACAAAATTATGTGTTTATAATGACATCTGTACAATGTTAAGACCTGCCCCCAAATAAAGCCTGAATCCCGTAAGCAGTTTTCCAAGATCTTCTTAATCTAGACCCACCCATTTCTTCAATCAGTACAAACTTAAATCTCAAATAATAATGAATTTCTCATAGTTATTTGTATGTGGTATGCTTAACTCTTTTTTTTAAATCTACAGTGCCATATGCCTATATTCTTCACCTCCTTACTCCACCTGACAAAGCCTTCTACTGTGAAGCCCCGACGATATGCCAAGTCATCTGTGAAGTCTTTCCTGAGACCTCTGGATAAAGTTAGTCATGTCCTCTCTTACAAGGTGTTCATGTTCCCACCATACATATCCGTTGCTGTGATTTTTGCTGACATGTTTTTTCTACCACAGATTTCAAGCTCTTTAAGGAAAAGGCTTTTGTTATATTTGTCTCTGGATTTCTAGAACCTTCTGGTTCTTGAGGCTTAACGTTTTTTAAATAAATGAACATAATCTAACTTCTTTCTCGAAGTAGAGAAGGCTTTAGGAGGAATTAAGTGGAAGGTGAAGAAAATGACAGGGGGAAGTAGGCTGTGAGCCCAAGAAATCACATTGAGCCCAACTAGAGAGAGGTTCAGGGAGCCCCTAAAACTACAACCAGTTCGTAAGAGGCCAGGAAGCCAATTCTAATTCACTGCTCTTTCCATGTGTTCATATCATTGAATAACATAGAAGGCATGAAAGTATATTTATATAGTGTTTTGTTTCTCTGATATATTTTGAAGGAAGAACTAGGGTGACAGAATTATCAGATAAGCTGAGGCATTTCCCAGGCCCACTTGTGATATCATAAGTTTCTACCCTCTAATAAGTCACAGCTGAAAGTTGAAATTAAAAAGCCAAGCAAAGCAACACAAAAGCCTAAGTCTTCTTCATCTACCTAGTTCAGTTCCAAAGTAGGAAAGATGTATGAGAGAACAACTACAGAGGGTGCCAAAAAATGTATGTACATTTTAAGAAAGGAAAAAAACTGTATTAAAATTGTAGATGAATATAAGTCACATGTGACTTCTGCAATTACAAGAGGCACTTAAAGTGGTGACCATCAGCGTCCAGATACTTCTGATGACAGAGAACTGAAAGTAATACACAAATAACATCTCTTAAAATGTGTTTACTTATTTTTATGTCCTTGGTAGAGTTCTTCTTCTCCAACCATCCACATTCACTATTTCAGGCTTTTATTGCCCTTCATGGGAAAAGGTAAAGAGGCAGAGAAGGTGTATTATTTTTAAATGATTAATGCTAGCTGCTGTAACAAACTTCCCCCAAATCTCAGTGGCTTGAGGCAGTCAGATTGGTATCTCCCCTCAAGCCACATAACTCCATGCCAATATCCAGCTAGCAGCACATAACTAAAAACAGGGAAGATTTTAAGAGTACTAACCTGGAAATGTTGCGCATCAATTCCTTCCCACCCCATTGTCCAAAAACGCAATAAAAAGGCTTCCTCTACATTAAGGGGATGGGTTACTATAGTTTCGCTACTTCTAAAAAAAGAAGAAACCAGCAATCTCTCACAGAAGGAAAGTAAAAAGTCAGGAAGAAAAAAGCAATGGAGAAGCTCAAAACACTTGAGACTCTCTGAGTATCTCATATAAGGCATCCCTTACCTTAGATCATCACATAGCAGAAGACTAGAACCCATATGTGGGACATCTACATATATACATATATGTGTGTATATATATATATATATATATATATACACACACATATTTATATACATCTATGCTACACATGTATATACATACTCAAATCTTATTTGTGATCAGGTCCAGAGTGTAAAAATGAAAGAAGATATTTGGGGATTTTTTTTTGTTGTTTTTTTGAGTTGGAGTCTCACTCTGTCGCCCAGACTGGAGTGCAGTGGCATGCTCCCGGTCACCGCAGCCTTGACCTGCTGGGCTCTGGCGATCCTTCTGTTTCAGCTTTCCAAGTAGCTGAAACTACAGGCGCGTAGTACCATGCCCAGTTAGTTTTCAATTTATTATACAGACGAAGTCTCGCCAAGTTCCTCGGGCGGGTCTCAAAGCCACGGGCTCAGGCAATCCACTCGCCTCAGCCTCCCAAAGTGCTGGGATTACAGGTTGAGTCACCAAACCCAGCCAAAAGAAGATTTTCGAAAGCATATATTAAATATATTTCTATGAACTATGTACTTTTCCAGTAAATTCAGATTTTTGTAATATTCAAACTATTTGGGTATTGCACTGTGTACACTACCCTATGCAGGCCATTTTCTTTAATGGCTCTTTAGTTTGAGACATATATTGTGTCTCCTGTTTACTCCAGTTAGAAAAAAAAATAGTGATTAATTCAGATCTGTTTTCACCCCGCCCCACCTTCTTTTCCTTCTCTTTCACCAAACTGCTACTATCTTCCCAAGAACTAGACAAGTTCTTTCGGCAACTCCCACTTATTTCTGAGCACTTCTTGAATGTCAATCATTTTGTTTCTGCACTTGTTTACCTTTAGACATTTTGAGCTTCCTGAAGTGCTTCTCATAGGCTTAGTCCCTTATAGTCATATGAGTTAGGATAGCCATATAAATTATAGGCCAAACCGTGAAACTTTTGAGTGAAAGGGTGAAGTCCTAATAACTATGCAAGACAGCAGGAGTAGGCTAGGGATAGTCCTAAAAAGCAGGGACATATGTGCTTTATAAATGTGTGTCAATGGAAATGTAGGCTCTATTCTAGCAATCCTCTTGTTTTTGGACATTGCTTAATTCTGTGTTTTCATTACTTAGAACTGTGCCTTGTACATAGTCGGTGTGCAACAGAGATTTGTTGAATAGATGAAGGACTGGGAGAACACAAATATGTGGTAGTTCTAGAAGGTTCCAGTTTCGTTGAAGGACATACCCTTGTTCAAGACCATTTCACCAGGCATCTTCTCACTTTTCCACTTAATATGCTCTTTCAGTAGCTTTGCCAAACACAGTGAACCCACTCACCCGCACATTCTAACTGCCTTTCCATAACTACTAGGACACAAAGCTTCCCCTCCAATGCACCAAGAAACACAAAGTCGTGATCCTTAAAACAGGAAACTAACCTGCTACAGAGAAGAAACTACTTTGTTTCAGGGGTTTGGCCAAAGTGACTCAGGCATCATCATTATAGATTCAAGTCCCCAGCCAGAGAGTCGTCTTTAAACTTGACACATTTCTCTTCCTAGACTTGGACCCAGAGCTAAGAAGCAGGGACAGGGAGGCAGAGTAGTCCTCCCTGCTCCATTTCGACTACACTAGAAGCCATCCTGCTGAAGAGGAATGAGGAGGTGAGAGGAGTTTGGGGACATTACAGTCCCCAAAAGAGGAAGAAGGAGAGAGACTGACTGGGTTGGGAAGGACTGTGTTTAATTTTGTTGAGTCATCATCATCCAAAAGAATCTCGTGTCAGAAGTGAGAGACTGTCTGGGAAGCAGGTGACAGTGAGGGTAAGGCAAGCTGTCTTGGAGTCTGTTGGAAACACGGTGGAGGAATTGGGGAAGCAACTCAAGAATCAGGGAACGGATTATTTCTGAAGTCAAGGTCAGTAGCATCCCAGAAACGGAGGCTACTGGCCCAAGCAGGAAACCCCTCCTGAGAAGTGCACATCCTCCTCTTTCTGAGCAGGGCATGATGCGGAAGCCCAATCTTCCATGTTCTAATTAGCGCTCACGGTTGACAAGGGTGGCTCCCGCACTGAAGTTTCCTTTCTGTGTTGTTTTACAGAGGATTTCACGGGAAATAACCACAAACTCAGTTCCTTTTCCATTTCATTGGAGAATGTCAGCAAATCACAATTGTTCAGAATCAAAATTTCATAAACTTGGCCACAGAATATTTATGATGCAAAAACAATTGCCAAAGGCTTTGCTGCAACGCTTTATTGACACAGCCTTCCTGTCCCCACATCTTGCTTCCTCTCAGGAAAGTGGGACGTGTTGGATGATTTCCCAGCTTCTATTTGGAGAGGAAGTCTACAGGTTTTTCACCATTAAGCCCCCGCCAATCTGCACTCACCAAAGAACACCTGCAACCAAAGACTGTGCCTGTTCTCCTTTGTGCATTTGCAGCTATCAAAATAAATGAGCTATCTTGGATGGGAAAATTACATCTCTTTTCAGTGCAACCTCACTCTCGCATGTGCACAAGGAGGCACACGCCCTGGTGTTATGAACAGTGCTTATGACTAGAATTCCAATTTAGGCATTTTGCATTCAAAACCAGTGTCAGTAATTGTTTCAGAAGAAACAGTTGCTAAAAGACCTCATGCACTGGCAACCTTTCTCTGATACTGCCCCTCTATTTTGTGCACAGTAAATTCTTAAATCCACATGATAATGGAAAACACAGGAACCGCCTGCCTTTTCTGCCCAGATGGATCATCAGTATCATGATAATAATTCTTTCTATGTGTAAATCCTTTCTCCTACCCACTCGTTCACTCGGTTCCCAAATATCTGTCTCAGAAGCCAGCATTCTGGAAAGAAATGACATTTGTGTTCCTCGCCCACTTGTTGATCAGCCCAGGTTTCAAAGTTTGGCTCAGACACCATGGGGGCTTATGACAGCTTTATGTTCAGGCTGAGGCTTGAAATAGGGAGAGAAAGAGTGCTGTTTGCTCAGATGGTCATTCGTCTATCGTTTATTCTATATAACCCTGGCTTTGAAAGTGGAAAGAATCATTACAAAGTCTATGGATAGAAAAACAATAAAAAGCAACTAATTCATGGCAAATAACTTGATCACTAGGTTCAAAGCTCCCTGATTCTGCATTCTGATGTGTCTGCTGTTGTGTTCAGTCCTCTCACATTCCTTTGCATTGGTAGCTGTGTTGGCGATGGTGGCACGAGAAGAGGATGTGTGAGTGTAGAAGGTCTGTGTGCATGAAGACAGATTGTTCAGTGGTACAGAACCCAGTTCCCCTTTGGAGTTTTCTCAGTCAAGACACCTGGGTGTGATGAGAACCAAGAATCTAGCACGATCAACTTTTCCCAGACTTCCTGACACAGTGAAAGGCACCCCAAAACCAAAGTGACCATATTCTGTGTTGTCAATCACTCTCCTGCGGCCGATCATTTCCTTTAAAGTGACTCAGTGTCCAGGAATTAAGACATTCAAATAATGCCATTTAAAGTGTCCTTTTCTGCTCAGATTAACTTCATAGCACTGTTCACTCTGACGTCCATCTCTTTCAAATACTTCTAAAGATTTCAGTTGTCTTGCAAAATACTCTAGTCTCATGCCTTCACTATTGTTTTCAGATTATTCTACAAACATTCTACTCAGAAAATGCCATGTCTTCTCCTTACATCAATTTTTTGCTGTCTGTCCCAAGCTCACTTTCCTTTCTGCTTATTTGAAACCTACGTACTCTTCAAAAGTCCCAACAGAAGTCCTCTTTCTTCAAGAAGCAAGTCCACACTGATCTTTCTCACCACCAAATTCCAGAAGTCCTTACTGCCTACTGGACCTACTTGCCAACGGTCATGTTCTGTCTTTCATTTTTGGTCACTTTTTATATGTACTTACCTTGGCATCTAGTTAGACTGGGAATGTCCTTAAGGGTCAACAATTTGCCTTGCAACAATTTGTATTTCCAATAAAGTCTAACACGTAAGTTCTCAGTTAATATATCTTGAATGAGTAAAGTAATGACTGTATAGATAGTAGGCCAGTGAACTTACCTTTCGCACCAGTTATAAAAAACTGTGACCATTAGGCATGACCTCTTCTCACACACTTACACACTCCCTTCTGTTTTTCTTTCCTTAATTATAAGATGATGAAGTATCTTTTGCATAATGAAAATCTCTCTTCATATTGCATTAATCCTTTTTCTCCCACCCTCTTGCCACTGATCAGTCTCTCTTCCACGATTCCTTATTTCTGTTTAGTCTTATAGCAGCCCTCCCTAGACCTCAAATTTTGCTCAATCAGCACTTACCTTCCCATCCCCTTCAGCTTCTCAGAAAGCTAGTCTTCATTTGCTATTTCCATTTCTTGTACTCACCTCTCAGTCACCTGCCATTCCATTAAACTTGCTTTAAGCTCATCAGTAATCTTCTACTTGTACAGTACAATAGACATTACCATACTGTTATTTCACTTGCCTCTCTGCTACATTGGTTGATTACCAGTCTACATGGTTGATTACTTTTTCGTGAAGTTTTTTGCTTGTCTACTTTATATAGACCGAATCCCTCTTTTCCTCCTATTTCTTTAATTGTTTCTCCTTCAAATCTTGCATGAGCTCTTTCTTGAAACTCCTTCAATGTTAGTTTTTCCCAGGATCCCATTCACAAACAACCCATCTTCTTATTTGGTATGTATTCCTGGCTAACCAGCTCACTCTGGATGCATGAGATTGTTACTGCAGCAATAATAATAATTGCCAATATGTATATATTTTTTGAAAGTAAGATTTATTGAGAGGACAAAAAAGCTCCCACAGTGGACGGGGACTCAAGGGTGTTGCCCAATTGTCAATATTCATAGAGAGTTTTGTACTACTGTCCTAAGTATTTTTGTATATATTAATATAATTGATCCTTATACACAGTGTATATTGCAACAAACATTTTATAAATTAAAAAACAGATAGCCTAAACATTTTAAGTAGACCCAGAATTTTAACTCAGGAAGTCTGGCTGCAGAAGCTGCTGTCAAGTGCAAGTTCTGGCTTGCATATATAGATTTGGGGATTCCACTCATTGCTGGCACCATCCTCTATTTATAATTCAACCCAGAAATTATGGGATCATTTTTAATTCTTCCTGTTCCTCACGCCCACAGCCTATCAACTGTTGACTCTCTTGATTAGTTCCTTTGCTATGTGTGTCTTATCATCCATGTGCCTATACCCACAGCCTTGTCACCACTACCTGGATCCAGATCCTCATTGTAGACTACTGAAACCATCTCTTAATCTGGTCTCCTTGCTTCCAGTACTGGCCTCCTCAAACCATGGTCACCATACTGCAATTGAGCATCTTGAATAAAACACAAATCTGACCACGTAACTTTCCTGCTTCAAAACCCTGCAGTGACCACCTCATTCTCTACTATTTGAAGTTCCTCTCTTGTAGAATGGCACCAAAAGCACTTAACCTTGCTGACCTCTTCAGCTTCATCTATTACATACAGTTACTTGTAGTTCCCTGTGCATAGAAATTCTGTCCTGTATGGATACTGTTCCCTTTGCCCATCTTGTCTGCTGGGCTCAGTCCTATGCATCCTTTAAGTCTTATCTAAGGCTATGTTTACATATCCTATCCTTGTATTTAGTGTCACTGCATTTTTCACATAGTATTAATAATCTGTTTATGTATCTGTCTTCTCCACTGGGTCATTTAGCTCCTAAAAATAGGACTGTGTCACAGTTTTATTCAGATTTGCAACACTTTGTATAGTGTCTGACATAAAATATTTGTTTTCATAAATACATTAATGAAAAAAATAAATAAATGACTAAATACACATTATTATTTTCTTTTACTGTGGGTTATTTTTCAATACAGCACACACATATTTTTTTTTTAATCTTAAATTTAAAAAAAAATCCTATTTCTACTGTAGGACAGTTTATAGCAATAAGTATTAAGTACAACATTTTTTTTGTCTTAAAGGAAGACAAAACTTATAGAAAAACAGTACTAAATTCCATAGTAGTGCCCTTTACTTATTGTTTTAAACCTCTCCTTACCAACGTTTCCTTTTGTATTTTCCTAATGCAAATGTTTATCCAGTCATTGTATGTGCTTACTAGTAGTTGTATGATTTATGTTAGGCTAAGTGGCGGATTATAGAAAAAACCCAAGATAAGTGGTTTAGGGAACAATGGAAGTTTCTTTTCATCTCACATTAAAGAATTCCTGAGGAGGTTGCATAGGACTGATCTGGCAGCTCCAAGGTCACAAGCAACTCAGGTCCCTCCTGTTTTGCTTGATGCATTGCCTCACAGTTCAAGATGGCTGCTGGAAACTTAGCTCTCATATCTGCATTCCAGATAGCAGGAAGAAGGAAGAGAAGAAGAAGGGTGTGCCTCTCCCTTTTAAGAATGCTTCCTGAAAACCATGTACAACATTTCCACTTACACCCACATTAGCAGCCAGAACAATTGCAAGATATAGTTTGCACATTTTTTTCAGCTGGTGGGAATGTGAGCAGCCAAAACAACCTGGATTTTGCTTCTAAGAAAAAGGGTGACCAGATGTTGATATAGTCAGTTGACAGTCCCTATCACGGTCTAATTTGAATATATGAAAAGTACAGAAAACGCAAAAGAATTATATTGGTGAACAAGCTGTGGTCAGCTGAGGGATGAGCTGGAAGTGATCAATATCTAGCTGGCGAACCTGCAAATAAAGAAAGGCAAGAGCAACTAAGCAAAGTGAAACTGCATGCCTGGCCTTATAAAACTGAAGATTAAGAGTAGTGGATTCATTTCAATGAACCGAAAGAAGTGTTGTGACCTTTCCGCCATTATTTAAATTTACTGTAACAAAATGCCAGCTAAGATTATATAAGTGTTCTGGTTACAAATATTTGTGTGAAGTGTTGGGACTATAAAGATAATGGGACTTATTTACATGAGTAACTTGTCTGGATTGGCCCATTACTTTAGAGCAGGGCTTCTCAAACATGCCAAACAAAGGAACTATAGGAACTACCTGATATATTACTAAAATGCAGATTCTGATTCCATGGATCTCGGATGAAGTCATCGTTCTCCTGCACTTAGAGCAGCAAGACTTTGAGAGCCTTAGCAGGTGTTGTTCCAGGTATTAGTGCAGGTCTCTGGTGAAGGGCATTCCAAAATGGTAAAGACACGCAAAAGACTTATGGGAAACCTGTGAAAACAACGAGGAGAGAGCCAGAGAATATGGACGAGCCATCAGACTGCAATGAAAGTTTGACCTGGGCAGGAGAGAGGGAAGGAAGGGGTAGGTTAGAAGAGTTTCACACCAAAGCCAAAGATGCCCATCAGAGGAGTCCTATATATCGCAGGCATGGCCTGTACCATGACAGGGAGCCAGCCATTGACAGGGAATAGCTCATGAAAAGCATGACCTTGAATTCAGAAGAACAACAGCTGGTGCCATGAGTCAATTATGCTCCCTGAGGCAGAAGATCTGAGTGTGCATTTTTATGATAACCATGATCCATAGTCTTGCCTAAGTATGCTGAATATAATTCAATGTTTATTTGAGGTCCTTTCAGTATTTGAGAATGCTTATTACAAATATTAATTTTTCAACATTTACAGTGTATGATCTAGAGAGCCTTCAATAAATTTTTTTATTGAATAAAAAAGATGGAAGGTGAAGAAATTAGAAAAATAAAGATTGAATTGGTATCTGATCCAAGACACATCATGAAAGTTGCCTGGGCAGGAATGATAAATTATTTCCAACTTATAGTTTTATTTGCTTCTTTCTCATAAAAGCTGGTTGTAGCAAATATTACTCAATTTTAGGTTCTAATTAGTAGATGTTTGATTGTAATTAGTATAGCTGTTTGGATTATTTTCCTTTAAACAGACCATGGGAAAAATAGCTTACTGGAGACAAATTAACCATCATGGAATTTATATAGCTCACCCATATGCACTTTGAATGCTGAATATAATTACAAAATAATTTTGATTCAAGATTAAATCACTTGGCACACTTTAGTAGAATAAAATTAGCAAAGTCCAATTGGATTTGTGTAAGGCATCAACATTATCCACTGTTGGGAAAAAAGTCCTAAATAATAAAATCTCAATTGAAACTCTTATAGTTTCATTCAGATTCATTTTTAATTTATTATAGTTCATAAAATAATGAGTCAAAAATGACTATTCCTAAATTCATAATATGTATAAACCTTGACAGAAAATGACATTATATATTTTTATAAGTTTGGGGTTCAATTTTTTTTTCTCCTCCTCAGAATCACTTTTATTCTATTTACTGACATGCTATCATGACTTATTTCTTTATCATATGAATGGTGATCCAGTCCAGTACACTTTATCTACAAGAAATTGGTAGCATTCATAGAATAATACTGTGTATTGAAGAAGAAACTGCTATACAAATAAAATTTGTTTTGGAGGTTTTCTCTGCACATCAAAACACAATCAACAATCTGTTGATCTAGTTTATAATTCTGTATCTAAAGGTAACTCAATATTTCAAAGCAGCATTCATCCAATCAATAAATCATTACCTAATCTGGAAGGACAAGGGTCACTATGCTAATTCTCTCAAAATATTTGGGGACACATAAGAGTGAGGAGCAAATTTAGATAAATTTCCCCTGTCACTTTCTCTGTGACCCTCCGAAGCAGGCTTATTATCCTAAGTAAGAGTAAAGGTAAGGGCATGGGTTTCTGTGGGGACATAGTCTATGTTTTGCCTGTCATATCGTGAGTTCAGATGAGAGGTGGTTTTCGTATTGGGGTAATCAAGCTTCTAAAAGAGGTTACAATTGACTGTCGAGTGTAAGTGTAGTTAGTATTTCAATAAATGAAAATGAGAGAAAGGATGAGTAAGAGGACAGAGAAAAAGGCAAGACCTAAGACCCAAAGAAGAAAAAGGCAACTAGTCTTCCAGAAATAATGAGTATCCTGGTTGGTTTAGAATGTGGGAAAGTAGTATATAGGAAAAATAAAAAGATGTAGATCAGACTTAAGAGTGCTTTGAAAAACATGTTAAGGAATTTGAACAGGAATCTCATAGGCAATGGGGAAACATTTCAAGTTTCTAAGGAAAGGCTAATATCATCAGATTGTCTTTAGGAAGATTGATCTGATCATGGGATGCAGGAATTTTAAGAGACAACGGAGAGAGTAAACTTGTTGCTCTTTGGAAAAACTAAAGGTTTTTAATGACTGTTTTAGGGAATCAATGAAGTAACCCACAAAGACAACAAGAATGATTTCTAGGTAGTAGGGGAAACAGCTAAATAAAGTTAGTTACTAAATAGGCAGTGAACTAGGTCTGCATATTTTACTCGCTTTATTAATAAAACTAGAAGAAGGAATTGGCAAACACATTAAAAGATATAAGATTGAAAGATGGAACAATAGACACGAGGAGGGTCAAAAGAGCAAGGAGGTCTGGGATCTGCGAAGGACGACAGCACTGAAACGATTGGCCACCTCTGAAACCATCCTCTCCGTCTTGTCTTTTCTTTTTTTTTAAAGTCAGGGTATTTATAGGGGGGCAGGAATGTAGAAACATCTTATCTTTTTCAATCCTTTTCTCTTTATTTCCCCAATCTACAGACACACTGGTGGTTTTGGTGGTAGTTAGGAGAATGAGCTTTGGAGTCAGTCCTACCTGGAATTGAATTCAAGCTCTGTCAATTAGTCACTAGCTCTCTTATCCTGGGCAAGTGACTTTACCTCTCTAATCCTCAGCTGAATGATTAGTGGTATAACCGTAACATAAACAATAGACTCATGAACCTTAAGTAAGTAAATGCATCTCACACACTTATAAGAATGTCTGTTATGTTCTACTTTGCCCGGTTCTTTATTTTTATTATTATTATTATTAGATAAAGTAAGTTACCAATTTTTTTCTCTCCTTTCCATTTCTTATCAAAATCTTGGAAGCATTCTTTTCTTATTCCTCTAGAGTTTGGCACTAAGTTACTCCTCAAAGCTCAGCTCTATCTCAATACTTACTGGGACTATTGTTTCAAAGATAACCAGGAAGCACAGAGAAGCTAGATGCAGTGACCTATCCTCAGCCCTCAATATCTTTGATCTCCATCTCTCTCCTTTGATCACCACCATATCAAAACTCCCCTCTCTGTGACATACTCTCTAGGTTCTACTCTTATCTCCCTGCCTGTCTTACACTGAACTTACTTCGGACTAACTCTTCTAAGTCAATAAACATAGAAGTTTCCCAAGATCTGTCATTGGCTCCTATTCTTTCTCCATGATCTTATCTGCTCTAAAAGCTTAAGCAGTGCTTTCTAGTGATATCTCCAAAATCTGTATTCCTAGTCTTGATTAATCTCCTAAACTCCAGTACTACATTTCGACACCTCATCTAGGTATCCCGTATCCCTACGAACTCAACCAGTTTGAATCCAAATCCTATTTGAAACCAATACAAGCCTTCAACGCCTTCATTGATGTTGGCACTACTTTTTATCTAGCCAGCCAGAAGAAAATTCTCAAAATAATCTCATTAACTCCATTAGCTTCCCCCCGTGACTCCAGTGTAAGTGGTTACCAAATCAGATGAGGTGTCCTCCTCAGTGTCTACCACAGCCTTTCCAAGAACTATCCTTCTAGTTCAGGTCTTGATTACTCCTCCCCTAGATTACTGTTAAAGTTATCTCTCTACCTCTATTCTCTGACCCTCCCAAGCCTTCCCTCATAATGTTTGTCACATTACTATCCTAAATGCAATTCCAAGAAGAAGTCCTTGCTTCTTCAGCCATCCCAACTTCTTTAGGCTTGAATTATGCTTTGTTAATAACTCTATCATTAGTAGAATACTCAGACATAGTGACTATATGTATATGTTTGCCTTGTCGCCTCTTCTAAGTTTGAACTCCTACATTCAGATGTCATGTCGTGGAGTTGTAGCCACTCATACTAGAAGGAGTGCCTAATCATAGAAAGTGCATAGTAAGTGAGTATTGAATTAATTTTCTGTTGAACAATGACAGTTCCCTGTTCAAAAATCTTCACTGAGTTCACATTTCTTATCAAGCAAGATAAAAATTATTTAACCTTACCTGTATCTTCTAAAACAACCCTGATTTTCCTCTCCTACCTCACTAGTAGTTTCCTCATTTGTTCCATGGAGTCCAGTGAAACTGAAATACTTGTGTCCTATACACTCCTTGTCTTTCTAGATTTCCCCATGATATTCCTTGGTTTGGAATAGCTTTTTCTTTCTCTTTCCATAAATAAATATTACCTAACTAAAAACCACCTTCTAATTTAAGCATTCAATAATCTTTCCTTCTTTAAAGTATTTTCTTTATCCTCTGAAATCTCTCACATCTTAGCCTCCACTCTGGCACTAAATGTACTCTATGTATAAAGTGGCTACTTGTGTACTTATCTTTTCTATTTGACTGTGAACTTAATAAATGCAAGGACTGTTTCTGATTCATCTTGTAGCCCTATTGTACTGAGCACAGAGCCTGGACCTTTGACTGGACTTAATTCATATAATGATGTACTGGCTAAATAGAGACCCAAGTATCATCAGAGGTTTTTAATAGACATGACAAAGTACTTGAAAGACTGGAAGCCACAATAGCATGAATGTAGAATGGAAAGGTAGGGTAAAAAATGCTTTACAAAGAAATAATGAGGAAGAACAAGAAAATTGAAAGGAGGTTTTAAAGGAACTATATATTCATAAATTTATTACTACTACTACTACTACTACTACTACTACTACTGCTACTATTACTATGTTGCCCAGGCAGGTCTCAAACTCTGATCTCAAACAGTCCTCTTGCCTCAGCCTCCCAAAGTGCTGGGGTTACAGGTATGAGCCTGACCTTTAAAGGAACCATAAACATGTAGTTGGGATTGATGAACATAAGAGCAAGATGTGGATGCAACAGACAAGTGAAATTTCTCTACTAAAATCCTGGAGGAAGTTGGGGGCAAATTCTTAAAAGATGTATGTAACAGAAAAGAGTTTTAGAAATGAGAAACGGATAAGGCTATAAACAGGGATTATATTCCTTAAGTGAGGATAATTTGTGTGTTAGTAGTATTTAAATGGTTTGAAAGGCCAATGAAAAATGAGAGGCAGATGAATCCCCATTCTGGCTTTGATACAGGAGATAAAAAGAAGAAGAACTCTATAAGTGATAAGACAATTTTTTTATTAAGACACCTGCTAAGAAAAATTCAGGCTCATAATGAAGTAGATACTTCACAAAACAGAACAGAAAAAATCAGTAGAAGGTTGGATCTGACAGAAGTGAGTGTACAGTGAAGGGAGAAGGAAGAAGGCTGAACTAGATGGAGCCTAAAAAACAGAGCAACTGTGACTTAGTCTTGAGAACAGCAGAAGTTGAGAATCAAAAAGAGATAAGTGAGAGGTTGGCGTGAATTTTACAGTGCAGCCCTGAATGGGTACCCTTTTGCTCTGAATTAAAGAAAATGCAAGCAGACAGGAAACACTACATAGAGAGGTAAGGGTTAGGGCTCCAGGTAGTGTTTTGGTGACGGTGACTTTTTCAGCTTCACCATCCCTTCCCACTGACATGCTACATCTGTATATCTGAACTCCAGTCACATACATCTACCTGGCTTCTAGATTGGTCCACTTGAATATTCCTCCAACATTTCATATTCAATACATCCAAAACTAAACTTCCTTATTTCTGTCTCTAATTCAATAATCCCTTACCTGATCCCACTGGTATTTATTAGTACCATTCTTTTTCTGGTTACAGAGTCTCAAAAATCTTTAATATTTTTTTACCACAGAAAGCTAAAAATGTCCTCCTTTCACAAGCTATCCATTCCGTAATCCCTGGAACCTGTGAATGAGCTTTATATGAGAAAGGAGGTCTTCACAGATGTGATTAAGTTAAGGAAGTTGAGATGGGGTGATATTCATCCTGAATTATTCTGGAGGTCCTTAAATGCAGTCACATTTTATTTTATTGCTATTTTATTTTATTTTACTTTAGTTGGTGTCTTACTCTGTCACTTCAGTTGAAGTGCAGTGGCACAATTATAGCTCATCACAACCTCAAACTCCTGAGCTCAAGCAAATCTCCCACAACAGCCTCTCAAATATCAGGGACTACAGACATACACCACCATAGCCAGCTAATTTCCCTATTTTTTTTTTTTTTTTATACAGACGAGGTCTTGCTATGTTGCCCAGACTAGTCATGTACTCCTGGGCTGAAGCAATCCTCCCACCTAGGCCTCCCAAAGTGCTAGGATTATAGGCATGAGCCACCACACCCTGCCACATTTATCTTTTGTAAGAGGGAGGCAGAAGGAGGTTTTACAGACACAAAGGAAAAGACAATGTGAAGACTGGCAGAGAGAAATTCAAATGTGCTGGACTTGAAGTTTGGAGTGACGTGGTCATACCCAAAGGATGCTGGCAGCCACTAAGGAATGAACTCACCCCTAGAATCTCCAGCAAACATGGTCCTGCTGACAATTTGATTTTCACCCAGTGTTACTGATTTCAGACTTAGCCTCCAGAACTGTGAGAGAATACATTTCTACTGTTTCAAGATAACACATGTGGGATAATTTGCTAAAGTGGCCGTGGGAAACTAATACACATGGCCTCATTCCCTATATGATTATTCGAGTTTGCTTACCAGGAAGTCAAGAAAACCAGCCCTGCAACCCGAGCAAGGTACTTAATCTTCCAGAACCTCTTTTTTCTCAACTGCAAAGAAGGTAAACTTTTGGAGAATATTTTGGAAACTGAGACAATCCACATAAAGCATTTATTGCGTGTTCACTGATTAATCAATAAATTTACTGATTGATAACTTAATCAATAATAAATGAATTGATCAGCAATTCATAAAATACTCAATAATAATAAATTAATTAATCAATAAATTTATTCAATGCTCACTGATTAATACTCTTCCAATCCATTCTTCCTAACTGGCCAGATTATTTATTCCAGAATAGTGTTGTGACCTGGCAAATCCCTGTCTGTTTCCTTTAACAGCCTACTAGTGCTCAGTGAGGAAAATCTTAAACTCCTCAGTATGGCATTTGAGTCCCTACATGGTGGACACTTTTGGGGTCTCACCAAGCTCTCCTTTTTTTTAAATTATACAACATTTTCTTTTCTTTTTTTTTTTGAGCTGGAGTCTCACTCTGTCTCCCAGACTGGAGTGCAGTGGCCGCTCCTGGCCACTGCAGCCTCGACCTGCTGGGCTCCGACGATCCTTCCGCCTCAGCCTTCCGAGTAGCTGGAGTTACAGGCATGCGCTACCATGCCCGGCTGATTTTTTTATTTACTGTAGAGATAAGGTCTCGCTGCCCTGGTGGGTCTTGAACCCGTGAGCTCAGGCAATCCACTTACCTCAGCCTCCCAAAAGTGTGGGATTACAGGCTGAGCCACCAAGCCCGGCCATTTTCTTTTTTAATATACATTTTATTTTAAATGTGGAGTACAATTCAGTATTAGGTATACAAGTGCACATCATACAGGTAAAGTTTGGCCTCCCTTTTGTCCCATCTTGCCTGGTTTGAGATCAGGTACCTTTATTGATGTTGTGTTCTCCCCCTCACCCTGGCAGTATTTCACTACTGCCAATTCCTTTCTTATAGTATTATGGTAAATGTTCAGGGTCTGCTTATGAGTGTTCTTTGTTTCTGTGATAGATTACTGAGTATTATAAACTCTAAAGTCCATCCAAGTTGCTGTGATGTCCATATGCTTGTCCTTTATGGCTGTGTGATATTCCACCATGTATATGTACCAC
This sequence comes from Carlito syrichta, assembly GCF_000164805.1. Taxonomy (NCBI): domain Eukaryota; kingdom Metazoa; phylum Chordata; class Mammalia; order Primates; family Tarsiidae; genus Carlito; species Carlito syrichta. The sequence goes on along the minus strand of NW_007229145.1, from coordinate 203,132 downwards.
ACTTTTTTTATCCAGTCCAGTTTTGGTGGGCAGCATGGTGAGTTCCATGTTTTTGCTATTGTAAATTGTGCTGCAATAAATGTGCATGTGCAAGTATCTTTTTTGTAGAATGATTTTAGTCGCTACGGGTAGGGGGATTGCTTGGTCATATGGAAGGTCAGTTTCTAATTTTTTTAGGAATCGCCACAGTTTTCCACAGGGGTTGAACTAGTTTGCGTTCTCACCAGCAATGCAGTCCCTTTTCTCCACATCTTTGCCAGTATCTGTTTGTTTTTTGTTTCATTAATGATGGCCGTTCATACTGGAGTTAGGTGATATCTCAGTATGGTTCTGATTGCATTTCTCTGATGATTAGTGAGGCTGAGCACTTTTTCATGTGTCTGTTAGCTGCCCATATATCTTCTTTTGAGATGTGTTTATTCATGTCTTTTGCCCACGTTTTAATGGGGCTGTTTGGTTTGTTTTTTTTCCTTATAACACGTTTGAGTTCCTTGTAGATACTGAATGTTAGGCCTTTGTCAGATATACAGTTGGCGAATTTTTTTTTTTTTTGAGTTGGAGTCTCACTCTGTCACTCAGGCTGGAGTGTAGTGGCATGCTCACGGCCACCCCAGTGTCGACCTGCTGGGCTCTGATGATCCTTCCGCCTCAGACTTCCAAGTAGCTAGAACTACAGGAGTGTGCTACCACGTCCAGCTAATTTTTTGATTTATTGCAGAGAGAGGTCGCCAAGTTGCCCAGGCTGTTCTTGAACCCGTGATCTCAGGCAATCCCTTTAGTTTGTCCTCCCAAAGTGCTGGGATTACAGACTTGAGCCACCGAATGTATTTTCCTCATTCTGTGGGCTGTCTTCCCACTCTCTTGATGGTTTCTTTTGCTTTGCAGAAACTTTTCAGTTAAATGAAGTCCCATTTGTCTATCTTACCTCTTATGACATGGACATGTGGGATTTCAATCAGGAATTGGTTACCTACTCCAATTTCTATAAGGGTGTCTCCTAAGATGCTTATAGTTTCTTCTAAGATTCTTATAGTTTGAGATTTTACATTTAGATCTTTGATCAATTTAGAGTTGATTTTTGTTTATGGTGATCGGTAGGGGTCCTGTTTCAATCTTCTGCATGAGGTCAGCCAGTTTTCCCAGCACCATTTACTGAGTGGGTTCTCCTTTCCCCGGTGGTTGTTGATGGAGGCTTTGTCAAAGATGAGTTTGTTAAGAAATTGAGGTTTTACTTCTGGAATCTCTATCCTGTTCCATTGGTCTGTATGCCTGTTCTTGTACCAATATCAGGCTGTTTTGTTTATTGTAGCCTTATAGTAAAGTCTGAAGTCTGGAAGTGTGATACCTCCTGCTTTGTTTCTTTTGCTAAGGATTGTTTGGGCTGTTCTTGGTCGTTTATGTTTCCATATGAATTTCTGCCTTGTCCCAACCTCTCCTTTATGAAGCTGTGTGCCCTTCCTTAGCTGCTAAAAGGGTTTTCTGTCAACTGTTGACAGCTACCCCCTTCTCTGGAGAACTGCCTTCAGGTGAATGTGAACCCTAGAAGTTAACCCCTCACTCCTCAGGGCAGTCTGCTTCCAGTACAGGGCACAAAGTTTGCTGCCATTTGCCTCAAGGTGGGGCCATCTCTGTGGCCATTCACATTCCAGAGCTTTCTATAGCGGTATCTAGACGACAGCTAGAAACTCCATTCCTTCCCTTTCTCCTGACGGCACACACACACCAAAACACAGGTGCCTGAAGTCCTGTTTCTGGAAATATCCAAGTTATCCTCTTAACATGGCCCCTAACAGCCAGCCTTATCTTCCATTTGTTTCCTATATAAATCCAATCCCTACAGCCCAAATGTTCTTTTTAATCTCCTTGACTCATCTTTTATGAAATACCCCTCCTTGCCCTCTACTAGTTCAGATGATGTACATACTTCAAGCCCTGTCGCAAGACCATCCGGGGCTATGCAAGTGATCTCTCCTTCCCTCTGAACTTCTGCAGTATGTATTTTCTGTGCTATTATCTAGTAACAATTCAAACACTTCCATGTTTCCATCAAAAAGGCGGGGAATATAAAAATGTCTATCCTGCAGATTTGTTGTGAGGTTTTAAATGAGATTTATGTGAAACTCATGCATAGCACAGTGCCTGGCTCAGAGAAGTGGTATAATAAGCTATTGTATTTATATCTGGCTTCTTAGCAGACACCTCTGCTTCTCCCTCTCCTGCTCCTCCCCAAGAGCAGGCCAAAAACTGAAACACTGATTTGGACCTGTTTGCCTGTGGGAGAGTGGTTGGCCACCGTGCTTTAGTTCCTTTTCTGTCCTCTCATGACCTTCAACAGAAAGCCCACCATATAGCTGTCTAACTAAATACACAATTTGAGGCATGGGAAGTGGTCTGAGAAAGGTGAAGTCTTTTGAAGTCCAGCTGACTAGACTTTTCGGCTAAGGCATGGTGAAGCAATCTTAGCTATATATATATTTAAAAAGGCAAACAGAATTATATTTCTTATTTGTCAAGATTACTCAGTATCCAATATGGATAACAGATATGGCTGAGAACAAAATTGCTTATGGGCCGAAAACATCCACATCACATTTCCATTGAGATGTGCTTCACTCAAAAGATAAAGGGAAATAAAATTTTGACCAAATGCCTAGTCCAAGATTTTTGTAAAATAGAATGAAATATTTAAACATGCTCTAAAAAGAGTGTCTTCTCTACCTGATTTAAGGTTAGAAGTCCCACAGTTCATTCTTTGCCAGTCATGTTCTTTTAAAAAAATTATTCTTTAATTTAAATTTAAAGAAAAATTTTAAGGTCTTATCAACACCAAATTTCTTTGAAAACCAGGTAAACAACAGAAGCAGTGAAAAAGTGAGGGAATAGCCTTTTAGCATATCACACATTTTTTTTGCATTTGTAGTCAGCCATTTCAAATACAGTACCTACTAAATATGTTTGAAGTTTTTTCAACGCTCCTGATTTAATGATTTTGCATTAAGACTAGTTACATATTATTTAAGGACAGAATTGAGAAAGATGTAAACAATTTAAACATTTTCATAAGCAAACCAACCAACACACACACACACACACACACACACACACACACATACACACACACACCCCCCCACACACACCAATTTATAATGTCCTTTAGTTTCTACTCAAAGTAAATGAAAAGACACATACCCTGTTTTCTAAGAACCTGTTAGTCTGCGACATGCTTCAAAGCCTCTGCTTATCTTTTTCTTCTGCCAGGAAGGTCTCTGTCCTACTATCCCAAGTACGTTTCTACACATCTTTCACAACCTGCTTCAGATTTCACCTCCTTTACTGAGACTTTCCCCAGTCATAGACTGTTTTCTTCCTCCAAGCTCTTACAGGACTTGGCCAATTCCTAATCTGAGATGCCGTCCCTGGTCTGCTGAATGACATCCATGGCACTCAGCACCTTCGATATATGAGCCTCTTCATAACAAAATACTAAAAATTATATAATGAATGACTGATTGAGATTGATAGAAACACAAATATAATCCAGTCTGAACTTTTAAAATTATATATGAATTATTATAAGACTTACTTTTCTGTTTTAAAAAATTAAAATGAAACATTTTATAGCATCCTAAATACACCGTGGTACTGTGCTTCCTATGATTGCCTAATGGGTAAGTTGATCCTGTCCCTTTCACCCTAGACTTGTGTTGTAATTATTTATGTATCGTCTATCTTCCCTTCTAGGACAAGAGCCTTAGGTCAGAAGCTAGTGAACTCCTTTATAGCAGATGAGTGGAAAACAATTCATTGAATGACATACACTTTTCTAGGGTCTTTAGAAGAAAAATCTACTTAGTCCTATATTTACAGAGGCAGGGTGGCTACCACTCTTTGTGTGACTAACTATGATTCCTACTTTTTTCCAGTGATAAAGCTACATTATTATTGTTAGATCTAAATGTTCCTATTTTTAATGAAGTATTAAGGGAACAAAGTTAGAACAAACTAGTAATCAAGAACCCTGGAGACTTGTTTCCATTTTCAAAGTTTCCTCTGATGATTAGTACTTTGTTTTCAGAAAAGGGTGTGTGTGTGTGTGTGTGTGTGTGTGTGTGTGTGTGTGTGTGTGTGTGTGTTTGCCCATGTGTTACCAAAAAAATATCTGAAAGGAATCTGAAATATAAGGCCTTTCTTCACCTCAAACTGGTACATTAGATTAGCCAACTTAATATGGGGATAGTGACTAGGCTACCACCTAATACAAACTCACATCTATAATTGTTTGTAAGCCTGTAGTATTATGCATACTGGTGAAATATAGCGATTTTCCAATTTTCAAGGCATCATACTGTTCTTCCCCTAAAATCCTGAATGACTTGAAAACAAAAATTGCAAAAGTTTATGCTATAAACAGTGTCTCTGCCTTCCATAGATTTTGATGTGAGCCATTTTGCAGACCAAGTTGCTCTCTGCAATTGGTCTCATGGTCAAGGTTGCAACCCACATAAATCACGGTAAAAGAGCAGGAACATATCCTGTTCACTTCTAAGATATGTTTTTTCTGCCATGGCAGGTGTCTGGCACTTAATTCTGAGTGCATTGTTACAGGGCTTAACAAGTACAATTCTTTCAGTAAGCAATATCTCCAGAAATTTCCTGGAGTTCTGAAACGAGTGAATTTTATGGTCATGTCAAATAAAGTTTCTTCAAGGAAATATCCCCTATTGTGAACTTTTCTAAGCGTATTTGCGGCAAGTTTGGAGAAGTAATGCTGTAGAAAATATAGTGTGATTTATTTAAAGGCCTGTTTACTATTTTACAATTTTCCATTTTATACTTGACTATTTGTTAAGAGTAGTGCTGTTTATTAGGGAAAGTTGATCAACATACTGTAGCCATTGCATTTTTTCTTAATGGGGACACAAAAGACTGATGGTAAAAGTGTAGGGAACTTTCATAATTATGCTCTACTAAGACCTCACTCAGTGCTGCCTCAAACTGAATATTTTAAAAACTTCCTCATGGAGATAATGAGCATGTTCTCACACTTAGAAATAGTATTCCCCCAGTAAGAATGGCCATATTAATAAAACAAACAACAGATGCCGGCGAAGATACGGAGAAAAAGGAATGCTTCTACACTGCTGGTGGGAATACAAACTAGTGCAACCTCGTTGGAAGACAGTGTGGCAATTTCTAAAAGAACTAAAAATTGACCTTCCATATGACCCAGGAGTTCCCTATTGGGAATACACCCAGAGGAACTCAAATCATTCTACAAAAAAGATACCTGCACATGTAAGTTTGTTGTAGCTCTATTCACAAGAGCAAAAACATGGAACCAACCATGTTGCCCATAGAAGTTGGACTGGATAAAATAAATGTGGTACATATACACAATGGAATATTATGCAGCCACAAAGAAGGACAAACAAATGGACTTCACAGCAACTTGGATGGATTTAGAGTCACTCATACTCAGTGCTCTATCACAGAAACAAAGAACAGAGTACCATATGTCCTCACTCATAAGTGAAACTTAAACAATTATAATACTATAAGAAAGGAATTGGCAGTAGTGGGAAACTGTCAGGGGATAAGGGTGGGATTGAGGGAAACTGCTAGGGGACAGAGGGGCATATCTCATCAACAAGGGTAGCTGCATAATTAATGTTTGTCTACCTAACCCTGAATTGTACCCCACATCTTTATAATAAATGAATATAGATGGGGGCACACAATAAAATAAATAAATAAAAGAAATAGTATTCATAAAAGCATCTTTAGAAATTTTGTTATTTATTTATTTTTTTTGAGTTGGAGTCTCACTCTGTCGCCCAGACTGGAGTGCAGTGGCCACTCCCGGCCACAACAGACCCAACCTGCTGGGCTCCAGTGATCCTTCTGCCTCAGCCTTCCAAATAGCTGGAACTACAGGCATGCGCTACCATGCCCAGCTAATTTTTTTTTTTTTTTTATTGTAGAGATGAGGTCTCGCCAAGTTGCCCAGGTGGGTCTCGAACCCGCGGGCTCAGGCAATCCACTCACCTCAACCTCCCAAAGGCACGGGATCACAGGCTGAGCCACTGAGCCCGGCAATTTTGTTATTTTTATCACACTGTAACAATTGAGCTAAATAAAAACAGTATCCTTGCCATGCTAGATAACTCCACAATCTGGTTCCAGGCCTCCACTCCCAGAGATGGCTGCCGGGATACAAAGCCCCTTCACTCCATTATATGGAACTATGGAACATGGGCTGCTTCTGATTGCCTTCCCTGAAACCAGGAATTTCTGGTACTTTCATTTGAGAATAAAAGCACACATAAACACAATAAAACACAAAGAAACACAACTAAAACAAAAATCACACACACAAAAGCACTAACTTCCTGATGTGGTACTTTCATCCAGAAAGCAATCGTAAAATAAAATGAAATTATGAGCTTCAGAGGGTAGTAACATTTGCTTGTAATGATTCAGATAAGGTAGCAGCTAGTTTGCCCAGAGTTTAGATTAAAAGTGTTAGATTCCTTCAGAGGGACTTTCCCAAGTTCAGATGGAATTGCACTTAGTGACAGTCACTCCTTTGGAATGTAGCAGGTTTTGATGACCCAGGTAGCTGTGGAAGCTACTTTCCAATGGCATTTGCAGCTCTCTTTCCTTCTCTCTGAGAGCAAGAGTGATGAAGTACATTCTTTGCCTACTCATCTGCCCTGTGATCCATGGAGCTGTAATGAAGTACAAACCAAGCATGAATCAGCAATACTTACTGTTAAAAAAGAAACCGACCTGATGATGTTGGGTTATGAAGAATGAAGAAGTAGGAAGGTAACAACAACAAGAAAATCCCCCGTGCACCCAACCTGGCTCACGTTCCTGCTGGGAGATTTGCCCAGTGTTGGATTCCAAGTAGGTTGGGCTGCCAGATAAAGCACAGAACTCCCAGTTACATTTGAATTTCAGTAAATAACAGATAATAATCAGTGGAATGTTAAGGCTTCTACCTTTTCCATATCCCCTCTTCGCTGAACCCTCCCTGGGTGTCTCCCATTTAGGTCCCAAGAGCATTAATGATAACAGCAACAACCAACATTCATAAAGAGCTTTCCACGGTCAAGAGCACTTTTCACATTTGTTAGCTTGCTTTTTGGTTGATCTTTACTGCATTCTTGAAGGTTGCTATTATTATGGCCAGTTGGTTATAAAACTGGAGGCTCACCTGAGATTGTAATTTACTAATTTAAGTAAATGTTGGAGTTAAATTTAAAGTGCTGATATTCATTCCATTACCTTCCCAAAGCACTTTGTACTTGTATTTTTAAAACAGAGTTTAAAAAATTCTTCCAGATACTTATTTACTTTCCTTTCACCTAAATGTTGAGCTTCGTGAGAAGAGATACTGGTTCTTGTTTATTTTTACTAACCTCACTTGTGCCCTGATGTTCAATAAAATGTCTGTTGATTTGAATTGGGTTAAGAACACTTATTTTTCATTTTAACCAAGATTACCTTCAGTCTATCTTGTTCACCACATTTCTGCAAGGTGAAAGGCAATTGTAATTATAGTCTACATATTTGCTGAAGGGAATATGGTGAATTCTTGCAAACAGTGAGAATGGAATCCAGACCTCCTTTTCCTCAGTCTACTGCGAGTGTCTATCATCCTTAAATGCTTTTTGTGGTTTTATTATAATTTCCTTAGGAGTCCTCAAGACTCTCTATCTCCTAGGGACAATGTAAGTGTTGATGAGGGGAGATGTGTGTGACACACTAAAGCATGTCTGAAAGAAAGGTGCTCTCAAAACATAAATATTCATCTAAAGCCTCAGCCTTAGCTAGTTAAAACTGGTGTTTATGTGTAGTTACTAAGCCTCTTTAACAGCACACACACAAAAATGCAATAAACATGAGTATCTTTTATGTTTCTGGATCTTGTTGCCCAACAGTGAAACCTCAAATCTCCATCAAGGTGTGCCTTGCTGAGATCAATCAGAATGGGCAGAAATTAAAAGGTGCCCCTTTACAGATAATAGAATAGCTAGCTTTCCCTGGCAGGCAATAATGGGAATTTGCCTAGAAAATGTCTGCATGCCCAACATGGTGTTAAAGGGAAACAAGTTTTAAACAGTTGGCAACATATACTGGGCAAGCTTAGCTCCTGGCTTGGGTTCTGGTCATTCTCTTTATCCAGAGTTAGCTCAATGCTCTCATTTCAACAAGACTGGGATTTCCTGCTTTAGTGAGTGACAATGCCAAAATTATGTCAGGGTGCTTTTATTTCTGTGTCATCATGTAACCACAGGCTCAGAAAAAGAGGAGCTCTTTTAAAATTGTTGCAGATTTTATATTATGTTCTATTGATAAAAGACCAATTTACCACTCCTATTCTACGTGGTACTGGAAGTCCTAGTTAGAGCAATCAGGCAAGAGAAAAAAAATAAAAGGCTTCCAAATTGGTAAGGAAAAAGTCAAACTATCTCTGTTCACTGATGACATGATGGCATACCTAGAAACCCTAATGACTCCTCGAAGAGACTCCTTGACCTGATAAATTAACTTCAGTAAAGTTTCAGGATACAAAATCAATGTACAAAAATCAGTAGCATGTCTATAAGCCAATAATACTCAAACTGAGCATAAAATCAAGATCTCAACACATTTACAATACCCTCCCCCCTAAAATCAAATGCCTAAGGGTACATTTACCAAGGAGGTAAAAGATCTCCACAAGAAGAACTACAAAACGCTGATGAAATAAATAATAGAGGACACAAACAAATGAAAAAAAATCTCATGCTAACTGATCAGAAAAATCAGTATCATTAAAATGACCATACAGCCAAAAGCAATCTACAGATTCAGCCCAATCCCCAACAAAATATCAATATCATTTCTCACAGCTAGAAAAAACAATCCTCAAGTTTATATAGAACCATAAAAGAGCCTGAATAACCAATGCAATCCTAAGTAAAAAGAGCAAATATGAAGGCATCACACTGCCTGGTTTCAAATTATGCTACAGGGCTATAGTAACTAAAACAGTGTGGTACTGATAGCAAAAATAGATCAGTGGAAGAGAATAGAGAACCCAGAAGTAAAGCCACATACTTACAATCAATTGATCTTCAACAAAGCTGACAAAAATAAACATTGGGGAAATGACATCCTATTCGATAAACAGTACTGGGAAAATTGGCTAGCCATATGCAGAAGAGTGAAATTGAACCCCAATCACCCCCCATATACAAAAATTAACTCAAGATAGATTACAAATTTAAACTTAAGATCTGAAAATATAAAAATCCTAAAAGAAAACCTCTTCTGGACATCAACCTAGGCAAATAACTTATGACAAAGACCCGAAAGCAAATATGACAAAGCAGAAATAGAATGAGGGGACTAAATTAAACTAAAAAGTATCTGCACAGCAAAAGAAATAATCAACAGAGGGAACAGAAAACCTATGGAATAGGAAAAAATATTTGCAAATTATGTCTCAGATAAAGGACTAATATGCAGAATCTATAAGGAACTCAAACAACTAAACATGGGGGGAAAAATCAAAAATTGAGTAAAGGACATGATACTTCTCAAAAGAAGACACACAAGCAGCCAGCAAACATATGAAAAAATGCTTAACATTGTTAATCATCAAAGAAATGCAAATAAAAACACAATGAGATATCATCTTACACCAGTCAGAATGGCTATAATTAAAAAATTAAAGAACAACAGATGTTGGCATGCATGCAGAGAAAAGGAAACACTCACATACCATTGGTGGGAATGTAAACTAGTTCAACCTTCATGGAAAACACTATGGAAATTTCTAAAAGAACTAAAAATAGAACTACCATTTGACCCAGAAATCCCATTACTGCTTATCTACTCCAATGAAATCATTATATTTTTTAAAAAGCTACTGTACTTGTATGTTCATTGCAGCATTATTCATAATAGCAGTCATGGAACCAACCTAAGTGGTCATCAATGATTGACTGGATAAAGAAAATGTGGTGTACACACACAAACACACACACACACATGCACACAAACACACACACACCATGGAATACTCTGAGAACATAAAAAAGAATGAAAAGTCCTTTGCAGTAACATGGATAGAACTAGAGAACATCATCCTAAGTAAACTAACTCAGAAACACAAAACACCATGTGTTCTCACTTATATGTGGGAACTAAATAGACATAAAGATGGAAATAATAGACACTTGGGAAACTAAAAGGGAGAAGGCAGGAGTAGGGCAAGAGTGCAAAAGTTTCCTCTTGATAAAATGTTCACTATAGCCGGGCTCGGTGGCTCAGCCTGTCATCCCGCGCCTTTGGGAGGCTGAGGTGAGTGGATTGCC
>NW_007229145.1:155962-192742 GCF_000164805.1 Carlito syrichta | reverse complement strand
GGTAGCACGCGCCTGTAGTTCCAGTTACTTGGAAGGCTGAGGCGGAAGGATTGCCGGAGCCCAGCAAGTCGAGGTTGTGGTGGCCGGGAGCGACCACTGCACTCCAGTCTGGGTGACAGAGTGAGTGAGACTCCAACTCAAAAAAAAAAAAAAAAAAATGTTCACTATTTGGGGAAGGGGAACACCTGAAACCAAATCCCCACCAGTACCCAATACGCCCATGTAACAAACATGCACTTGTATTCCAAATCTAAAATTACAAGAGAAAATAACTAAATATAGCATTAAAAATTTACTAAACAAATGTAGCAGAATATTAAATGCATAAGTTTTAGAGACAGTCCAAATTTATTTCAAATACCCAGGAATTCCACTACTGGGTATCTACCCAATGGAAAATAACTCATAATATATATATATATATATATTTTTTTAACCCTGCATTCAATGAGACCTTGGACAAATCACTTAACTCCTTGAATCTTTCATTTTATCTTCTGTAAAACAGATTTAATAATCTTGACTTCATAGAATTGTAGTGGATTACATAAAATGGTATTGCTTAAAATAATTGTGCATAGGGCCTAATATATAAAATATCATTGACAAGTGTAGGTTTGGCTATTATTCCCAAGTATTTGAAACATTAAAATGTATTTCTAGAAGTCTGCCTCAGTTTATGCATATATGATAGAGCTATATTCCAGTCTCTGAGGTTGGACCCAGCAACATGGGAATTAATTATTTCTAAAAGTTCCCCCCAAGGTGACTCTGTTATGATGCCAGACTTGAGAACTATAGCTCTGGGGAAAGAATAGTATCAAAAATATTTAGGTGCCTGAAAGGCACCCAGCAATCAAAATGAAAACTTGATTAACAAGGAAGAATCCTGCCATCAAATAATCAGCACAACCATGTGGTAAAGGCCAACTGAATGTTGGCCATCACTGGCATGACATAAGTTTTTTTGGTCAAATAAGTTTGAGAAATACTTCTTGCTAAAGATTTCACAGGATTATTCAAAACTCTCAAAGTTTATGTAACTAAAAGCAAATAATCACCAGTTTACAAATTTTCCAAACTAACCAGCATGTGGTATATATTTTTGTTAACACCAGGTGACAGCTTACATCACACACTTATGTTGTAAGGATGCTGAGGACAAGAGCAACATTCCAGTGTGAAAAGGTCTTGACTATAACCAGTACCTGGATTTTGATTCTCTCTATGAACTAGTTCATTTCTTTGCTTACCCTGAGCAATTCTTATTCATTAGAAATTGTAAAATTGTAGGCAGAATTCTAAGGTGGTTTCCAAGAGTTCCATTTTCTGGTGTACATGCTATGTATAATCCTTTTACATGTGGGAAGAACCTGTAAATATAATGAAATATCACCCCTGTGATTATTATGCCATATGAAAAAAGGGAAAGTAGCCAGGGTGGGCCTGACCTAATCAGTTAAACTCTTAAGAGTATTTTATCTGGCTGGTTTCAAAGTCAAAGAGATATGTCTCTGGTGGCCTGGAATTTCATAAGAGCTATGCTATAAACTGCCTTTAGAGAAGAAGAGCCTCTAGGAGCTGAGAATAGCCAACAGCTCTCCAGAAAACAGGGAACTCAGTCCTACAAACACAAGCAACTGAAGTCTGCCAACAATTTGAATAAACCTGGAAGAGAACTCCAAGCTTCAGATGGTACATAGCTCTAGTTTGTAATATCTTAACAGTTCCATCCAAAAATATACCAGTAGACTGAATACAGAATGCAGAAGCTGGTTTGCAATATAAGAACTATCTGTTCCATAAAGGTCCAAAGATTTTATGGAAATGGGATGTCAACTATGCTTGGAATGAACAGGAAAGCATGGCTTCCTTGGATCTTGTGAGGATAAGTTAGTAATCAGAAATAACAAACAACCTGTGAAGTTTCATAAAATGAACCATGTAAATGCATGAGTGCTCTTTATATTTGAAAGCAAGGAGTTATACTGTGAACAAAACGTTAAAAGGGTAAGAGCAAAATAAGACAACATTGAGAGACAGCTTATTACAGCGGGGAAAGCACTAGAAGAGAGAGGAGTTTCAGGATCCCTTTCCAGCTTTGCTGGCATAAATAGTCATACAACGTAACTATTCAGTCGCTCAGCTAATGAAATTGTTCAGTCTTTTTGTTGAATGTATTAAGCCTATTTTTTTTTTTTTTTACATCTGCACTATTCTGAAGCAGGGAATACAGTGATGAGCCCCTGCCTTCAAGGAATTTACATTATAATGTGGTGACAGCGATTCAACCAGTCAATGTATGGGGTCAGAACGCCACAAAGACCAGTAAGTCATGGTGAAGAGATAGAATGGGTTGTGGAGTGGGAGCCACAATGGCATGTTTTTAAAAGATGGTATTCATGTTTTGAGCTGAGACATGAATCAACACCAGCTGATAGATTTAATATCAGGATGAGATGGAAAAACAGGAGCCATGGTTGGTCCCAGGATTTTTTGCCTCAGACACTGAGTGCGGGTTGTAACATTGACTTTATTGGAAACACTGTGGGTAGAGCAGGTTTAGGGGAATGTAAGAGTTCATTCTGGGACACAGTATGTTTGTGTTGCCTTTGATCAAAGGGGAGATAGGGAGAAGACTGTTCTACGTGAGGTTAGGTGCTTTGTCTCAGTTGTAAAATGTATGTGTTGCATTCAGTCGTCTATGAGACTCTTCCAGTTTCAGTCTTCTATGATTATGTGAGTCAGAAATCAAAGCAAGTGGAAGAAATTGTAGACTAAAGAAGAAAAGAATAGGAGAGTCAGCCAAATACATTATCAATGGAAAGGAGGAAAAACATTCAGTTAGAAAGGAGGCAAGGGTAATCGGCCAACACTAAAGGAGAAACAAATAAAAACGAAATAAGAACAAAATGATCCCTATCTGATCTGCACACCTTTCGTTTTCATAAAAAGATCAAATAAAATGCCTCAAAGTGACTGACTGGCAGTAAATTTCTCATTATGAAATGACATTAAGCTAATGATCTCATACATGAATAAATGGTTTTTCGAAGCATTTTAATTATGTGAAGTTTCCATTAAGTGAAATACTACTGTAACAGTTCTGTATTCCAAGAATAAGTTCAGCAAATACATATCTATTAAATATGTTCTGTGCAATTCTTCAATGTTTCCAATGAAATCACAATCCTGAATATGACACCTCCATCTTAGGGACTCTGAGGCAGCATGAGCCATTAATAATTCATAAAACACTACTATTTTTTATTTATAAAAGAAGCAGGAAGTTTACAAAAATAAAAAGTCACACATATTTCCATTTCATATTTTTATAAGGTATATTTCAGTGAACAAGAAACTGACAGATATGGCTGATGGGATAGATGCCCGCAAGTGAATATACACATATTTCTGCTTCTTATAGTTTCCATGGCTACAGGCCCATCTGAATTGCATTAGTGACACATAGCACCAAGAAAGCACAAAAGGAAATGGAGGAACAAATGGCATCAGAATGTCACAGAAAGGTAAAAATGATCACTGAGTTTTCTTTTTAAGAAACACAATATTCAATATCAAGACCTCTCTGCTTTAGAGTCCACCTCCTTAAGCAGGAGATGTTTCTAGTTTGTGCTGGAAACTCTTTTTATAAGACCCCCAAGATTTCAAAAATGAGAAAAACAGAATGGTCCAATGTTACAAATTAATTTATTGGAGGCTATGTGGTAATTCAGATATTCAGAATATTCTAGCACGTCCATAGAAATTTAATATTAGAGTATCCAAAGGAAAACAAAATAAAGCAAAAAACAAGTCAGGCCCAAATATAAACACATTCTGTTGGTTTTATTAAAGCGATCTTATTGTATCAGGAATATTAATATAGGTGGTTTACTGGATTTTATTAAAAATGTGTAAATAAATGTAACTGATTTAAATATCCCACAGGTTTTCCTGACTACTTGCATATAAGTACTTTTCTAAAACATAAAATAAAAATTGATATTGATTCCCACATAAAGCTCCCCATCTTCTGACACAGTGCAAAGAGATATAAGAATCAGTCTGATCCCTCAAATGAAGTCAACATCTTGCAGATGTTTCTCAAGTTAGTAAGTATTTTCACAATTATTTGATTAATGGCAATGTCTCATACACACTGCAAACTTTATAAGGAACACTCCCTGGATTTGCCCCTCATTGAATTTTTACCATCTCATCTTACACAGTGAACTGAAGCTCAATAGATGTTTGATGACTAAATGAATGAAGGAATGAAGGGATGAATGAATGAAGGAAGGAAAATACAAGCTGGAAAATCATTTTACTTTTGTGATTTTTCATTTTACTTATTGCAGCCACCAAAAGAAAATAATAACAATAGCAAAAGATATTCCATGACTTGAGATTCTCAAGTAAAATAAAGCCCCTGCACATATCAATACCAAATTAATTTTTTAACAAAAAAAATTAAAGCATAGAACTTATGGCAGTGATTTCTACCAAGTTTGGGTAAAAATGTGTGACATTTGGATCAAATCATGCTAATTACAATGACTGTTTGCTGACGCAGAGTGGTGGACACAATGCCCATGGAAAATGTTTTACTCTCGCAAGTTTTGGTACCATTGAGGGTGACTCAAAGTCCATTTTTAGAAAAAAGAAAAAGAAAAAGAAATGTTTAAAAAAGTGTTGCGCTTTTGTGAGAGCTCAGTTCCCACATAAAAGCTTGCCAGTTTAGTGAAAGATGCTTCCAAGATTTTTAACTTTGAAGAAGTCTTGGAATCATAGTGTTCTCAACCAGAAAGTTACCTGTTTCACATTTTACAGATGCCCAAGGATGTTAAGAGACCACCTGCATCTCTGATAACTTTGAATTCAGTTGGGCTTGACACAAATGATATCAATAAATTCACATAACTGGGCAACCCTTTTGGGTTCCCTCCAACTGTGGGAGCTTTTCTGTCCTCTTAATAAACCTTGTTTTCCAAATACAAATAAAATTAATTAATTAACTAATTAATTAACAAATTCACACAGTCAAAATTTGTCTTTATTTTCATTTCTTCAGCTCCCCTTCCCCATCCACTCTTTTGTCACATACTTCTGCTCCTTCTTCCTCCTCCTTGTTCACAACTTCCTCTCCATTCTAGTTTCCTCCGGTCTCAAAGATAGCAGATCTGGGAAGCCACACACATCTAAACATTTGCACTTCAAAGTATAATTCTAAGAAATGGATTTAGGAAATAAAGGTTTATAGTACCCTGATGATAGAATTTTCTCCTTCGCAAGCTGTTGGGGAGTGGATGTCGGTCTTCCTTGCATGTCTGAAATCATACTTCATATGGGCAAACTATGCTGGTCACTAGAAACAGATAAGTTTTCTGACCTGACTTGTCCAAAACTCCTTCAATTTCTTCTGGGCCAATACTATACTACCCTTAGGCTATTTGGGCAGGTGATGATTCTTCTAATTAAAGGCAGTTTCAATCTGGAAAGTAGAATTACTATGTAATTTTAGACTATGAGTATATAAGGGGCAATCAAGGCTTAAAGTCTATGTTGACAGTATTGGCCATTAATTCTGCAGCTCTGTGTCAAGTGAGGGAGTTTAGCAGCTCCACCAGGCTTCCCCTGCGTCACTACTGCAGCCTGTTTCCTGCTCACCTTGGCCTCTGCAGGACCCTAGTTAAGCATTTGGCAACTCTCCATCATGTGAATGTGGATGTCTCATAACAACTTCCAGCCTCTCCTTCCCACCCACTCACACAGTGAGCCAAGGTTCAAAGATGATTTCTCCTGCAGGGAGTTGGGTGCACATAGATTGAATCTGGCATAAACTTTGTTTAGTTTGCCATGAATACTCTGGTTCTAAAATGAAAAGTAAAAGAATATTTTTCTGACTGTTGTTTAGCAATTGCATGCATTGGAAACAATACAAGATAATTAGCCTTACCAGAAGCCTTTGGGAAGAATGAAAAAGTAAATAATATAAAATAATTAGCTATGTCCATTGATCCAGTTTCTTGCACAACTACTGACACTTTGAAGCCACATATAAAAATCTCTTGAATAAATATATCTTTAAAACTGAAAATATGGGGTTTGAAAAATATGAGATAACAGTAATGATAGAGAAAAATGGAATAAATTAATACTAGAAAACCAAACAAAGCAAGAGGTATTCAACAGGTAAGAAAAATATACTTTCTTCCTTAATAGTAGATCTTTTATCTCCTATGAATACCTCCTAATATTTGAGAATCAATCTGTCTTTATAAAAGAATTTATTGGACAAAACCTACCTTATTAAGTGCCCAAAATTAGGCAATGAAGAAACATATAACACAGATTTCCCTCACTGGAATTGATAATCTAAGTGAAAAAAAGAATATTATTCACATAAAGTATTTATAGGGACGCTGCGTTATAAAATTCAAGGTTCTGAATATATAAGAACAGGAAGAGTAGAGAAATAATAATGGAAAATATGGGAAATATATATGTACAATTAAAGGAATTCGGGAGACTGCCATTGTACACATATTAGATTTACACAAACTCAATGGTATATGTTTGGAGAATTTTTTTTTTTTTGAAATGGAGAAGCAATTTAAATAACATAGGACATTCAGAGGTCACTTCCACCCAATGAACACATGAAGGATCGTAATCTTCTCTGGCATTGGGTCTTGTTTCTCTTCTGTGTTACAGTGTGAGGACCTCTCTTTCTTTAATGTAGTTTCAATGATGAAGACTTTTTAATGAGAGATTTAAGGGAATTTCCAATGGTATTTTGAATACATGTAATGATCACCTTTGAAAACACATTTATACATCTCCCAGTTTCAACCTTCCTATTTAGCCTATCCTAATAGCCCAAACACCACATTTTCTGTGTTTTAATCAAATAACTGCCCGAAGAAATAAACAGGAAGCAATTGGAGTTATGATTCATTGGTTAGTTATTTAATTGATTCTTTTATTCACTCATATTCATACAAAGATCAAACACCTACCAAGTTCCTGCTTCTGCAAGACACATGAAATTTTGGGTATGTGTTTGGGATTGTTTTATGTTGACACTGAATGAGAGTTTTATGTGGGCATTTAGCCCAAAGGATACTTTAATATATACGTTACATAAAGCATAATAAAGGAATTTTATTTAACATTTGCAAAGCACAGTTGACTTAATGTTTAGAAAGTCTGAGAGACATGCTTTTTGCATCAGTACAATCAAGGTCTTGGATACAGACTGATGAAGATAATATTCAGAATCTCCTTGGGGAAAGCATGACTTTACCTTTAGCTAAGCTTGGAATGGTATTTTATCCATGTTCACAGTGGTACACAATAATTCAAATGCACAGAAAAGAAAGTTTGTTTTGAAGTACGTTGACCATTAAGGATTACAAACCATAAGAGAGATACCCTTCTGTCTTCCACAAATAAGGTAGTACCTCTCAATATCTCCCCAGTGGAAACTCAACAGACACAGTTGCTGGCTCATGAAGGAAAGCAACACATGGAAAACCAGATTTTTCATGGAAAGGGAAAAACACATGTCCATTTCTGAAACTATCCATAGACACCCATGTCTCTCTTTACAGCATCTGAAAAGAACATTTGGATACCTTTGATGAAGTCCAATGCCTCAGAATGTAAATATAGGTAATGTCAAGGACGAAATACTATCAAGATTTTTTGTAAATAATCTTTTCATATACTATCATAAAGATAATTCTGTTCCTTCTCCTTCTATAGGCATCTTGAATTTAACTGACTCCTCTCAGATGGACAGAAACAGAGCTGAAGCATATTTGCCTACATGAGTACAAATTTGTTCATGATTTAGTGAGCAAAATTTTTTTAAAAACTATAAGGAGCTCAGTGATGTTTAAGGATTCTGCCTTAAGACATTTTGCAAAACTTTACTGTTAGGTACCTTACTGAAAATAGCATCATTTTTCTCATGACTAAAAAGAGAAGCAAAACATTTTCTTCCAGCGTCTTATACTAAGGCACAAAATGGCTCTCTTGATATTCAAAGAATAAGATGGTTCAACAACGCGAGAAAAATAAAATTCAAATATGTTTTAATAAATGCCCTATAATTTCACAGACTTCTCTCTATTTTGTGCAGAAAAGGAGGTATGTGGTTGCTGGAGCTATGGATATTTAAATTAAGCCCTTCTGCAAATCAAAAATACATGCTTTAGAAAATAAATATTAATGATTTTTATATAAAGTCATAAAAGCCAAACTAAGAATTAAATATAGGGCTATACATTTTTATAGCAAAGTAACCTCAATTCTAGGGGGAAAAATATTTCTTTTGAAGAGAAAGACTTATCAAAACATGAAACCTATACCCATACCAGAAAATTATTCCAAATATAATATGAAACAAAATCGATAGTGCGAAGGAGGGCTGACCTTAATGAGTTTCTTTTGGGAGATGCATTCTTTTCTTGTTCCTTTTTTTTTTTTGGAGTCGGAGTTGCACTCTGTTGCTCAGGCTGAAATGCGGTGGCACCATAACAATTTACCACAGCCTTGACCTCGTGGGTTCAGGTGATCCTTTTGTCTGAGCTTCCTGAGTAGCTGGGACTCAGGTATGTGCCACCATGCTTGACTAATTTTTATGATTTTTTGATAGAGATGAGGTATCACTATGTTGTGCAGTCTGGTCTTGAACTCTGGTCTCAAGCGATCCTCCCGCCTCAACCTCCCAAAGTGCTAGGATTGCAGGCGTGAGCCAATGTGCCTGGTCTTAATGAGTTTTTATTATAAGAAATTTGCAAGCCTACTAATTCGGAACTAAATACATATTGTATAAGTTTGCTAAATGGATTTTGTCATATACTTTACCCTCATAGTTTTTATTAGATTTCCGAGATTTACTATGACTGTGGAGATTTTTATTAGTAGATTTAAAGAAGACCCAGTTCACCTACATGAACAAGTTCAAGCATAATAAGAATAAGAAACTTTGTTCCCTCTTCACAAAAGGATGAGTTTTATGAAGTGAAGAAAAGGGGAGTGAAGAAAGGTTGTGAGGTTGGGTATTGTTATTTTCTTCTTATATAAGATCAGCAGTTTGAAATTAAAGCAAAAAGAAATATGAGTCTGATTTCTGGCAACCAGACAGCATTTTTAATCTACTTCAGTAGATTGCTGCTAAAAACATCTGCCTTAAGTCAGTGGTAGGTTGACTAAGATTGATTGCCACCCTTCCGAAAGGAATTCCTGTTTCCCTTACACACACACACACACACACACACACACACACACACACACACACACACACACGTTATCTGGCAATCTTGAGAGAACCCAGAGAAATCTGAGAAACTGAAGAGTGAAATCCCAACCCACCCTTGTCATTCACCAACTTCCTTAGCAGAAAGGAAATGTATTTTAAGGTTCATTGAAATGATAGACAATACCACATCTGCAGCTGCATTTCCAAGTCAATACTACTAAATGCTTGTTTTCATCTTGAGCAAAACTTATCAGAAACATACAGAACCAGACTATAAGATTCTACTGAAAACAGCCTACAGAAAATATCATCTCTGCTCTCTTTGTCACTATGTCACATAGTGTTTATTTTGAGTTGTTGGCAGTATAGTTATGTCTCAGTAATTAACTGTCTCTGTGGGCCTGGCAACAGATATCATAAGATATCAGAAGCCAGAACTTGAATCTGAAGATGATTCTACATTTTTCAATTGCCCTTTGGCATCATGTTTCTCTGTATTTCAACTACTAGATGAAAGGAGAAAAGAACTCTCAAAGTTGTGTGACGTCTATATTCTGTTAAGAAAAAGAATTAGAAATATCAGCAAGAAAAGCATGAACATTCATGATGCCAGGTGTCCGAGTCTGTTTGTATTGCTATAAATAAATACATGAGGCTGGGTAATTTATAAAGAAAAGAGGTTTATTTGGCTCTTGCCTTTGCATGCTGTACAAGAAGCATGATGCCAGCATCTGCTTCTGGTAAGGGCTTCAGGCTGCTTGCATTCAGGGCAGAAGGCAAAGGGAAGCCTGTGTGTACAGAGATCACATGGAGAGACAGCAAGCAGGAGAGAGAGGAGAGGGGAGCTCCAGGCTCTTCTTAACAACCAGCTCTTGCTGGAACTAATAGAGCGAACACACTCATTACCACAAAGATGGCACCAAGCCGTACATGGGGGATCAGCTCCCACAACCTGTAACATGTCTATTGGGCCCTACCTCCAACATTGAAGGTCAAATTTATCATGAGAGTTGAAGGACATACATCCAAACTATAGCTCCAGGTATTCACATAGCTTTTATTACAATTGAAATAAAATTCTTTTTTCTAAATGAATGCATTTATTATTTCTGCACGATATGTAGGGGAAGCTATTGTCTTCCTTAGAGATGAACCAGCCTATTCATGGGATACATCAAGGCCAAAGAGTGATTCATTGTCAGAAGGTACATTGTGTGATGCCTCAGTCCAATGTCTTACTTCCTCACCATGTCATACTAACTGCCTTAGAAACCACATGCTATGGTACAAGGTAAACTTTTCCGAAAAACAATTTAACAATATATTGAGAGACTTTAAAAAATTCACAGGCTGCCAGGGGTGATGACTCATGCCTGTAATCTCAGCACTTTGGGAGGTGGAGGGGAAAGGACTGCCTGAGCCCACAGGTTTGAGACCAACCTGGGCAACATGGTGAGACCTTGCCTCTACAATAAGTCAACAAATTAGCCAGGTGTGGTGGTGCACACCTGTAATTCCAATTACTTGGAAGGTTGAGGCAGAAGCATCGCCTGAGCCCTGAGTGCCATTGCACTCTAGTCTGAGCAGCAGAGTGAGACTCCAAATCAAAAAAAAAAAAAAAAATTCACATGCTTTCCTTCAGTGACTTTATGTCAAAAATTTAAGAAAGGAAGACAAAAATATCCATCACAGTATTCATTCAGAGTTAAAAATTGACTAGCAATAAGAAAACAACCAAATTTGGAAATAGTCATACTCTGAAATTCATTGCACTCATTAAAATCATATTTTAATAAAATATTTAATGAGATAAAAATTGCCAGAAATGTATGTTAAGTGAAAAAAGGTTCAGAAACATATGTATATAATCCTAATAGTGTAAAAGGAAATATGTATATACATAGATATACTTATGTGTGTATATATGATTCTAATATATATAATCCTAATAATCTATGTATATATATATGATTCTAATATACCTATGTATATATAAGATCCTAATACACCTATCTATGTATATATATATAAATATGTATTATCCTAATAGTAAAAGAAGATATACTTCCTTCTAATATAAGAAAATAATAATCAAATATTTTTTTTTGAGTGGCAAATTGGAATATTATATATTAGTCTTTGCTGTCTTGCTTCTTCCAAAATTTTCTACAGTAATTGTTCAAATATTAATATATAAAGAGATTTGATTTTTCACTGAACTCATGTGAAACCCTGTGCCTCACAAATTACTGGAAAATAATAGAGGTCTTCAATAAACTAATTATAACATTTCTATTGAAATAAGTCCAATGTAATTGATACTTTTACATAAGAAAATAATCTCCCCAGTGGTTGTTGGAGGCTTTGTCGAAGATGAAGTGATTGAGAAATTGAAGTTTTGCTTCTGGATCTCTATTCTGTTCCATTGGTCTGTATGCCTGTTCGTGTACCAATACCAGGCTGTTTTGATTATTGTAGCTTCATAACAAAGTTTAAAGTCTGGAAGTGTGATATCTCTCACTTTGTTTCTTTTGCTGAGGGTTATTTTGGCTATTCATGACCATTTATGTTTCCATATGAATTTCTGTATTGTTGTTTTCTGGTCTGAGAAGAACGATGTTGGTAATTTAATGGGTGTAGCATTGAATCTGTAGATTGCCGTTAGTAAAATGGACATCTTAACAATCCTGATTTTTCCATTTCATGACTGGAATATTTTTTCATTTGTTTGTGTCATCTTTGACTTCTCTGAACAGTGTTTTTTAGTTTTTGTTGTAAGAATCTTACACTTCTCTGGTTAGAAAGATGCTGAGATATTTCTTTTTTTTGTGACTATTGTAATTGGAATTGTGCTTTTTTTAATTCTCTGCTTGTATGTTGTTGGTGTAGTAAATGTGCCTGTCTTTTCACATTTATTTTGTTTAGAAGAATGAAACAGGATCCCTACCTGTCACCATATACAAAAATCACTCCAAATGGATCCAAAATTGAAAAATTGGAGAAGTACATAGGCATTCTCAAAAACCCCAAACTTTAAGAATTTAGAAAATGCAGGAGACACCGTTATGGAAACTGGAGTAGACAACCAATTCCTGATCAAATCCCAAAAACCCATGCCATAAGAGATAAGATTAACAAGTGGGACCTTGTCAAACTGAAAAACTTCTGCAAAGCAAAAGAAACCATCAAGAAAGTGGGGAGACATCTCACAGAATAGGAGAATATATTTGCTAACTGAATATCTGACAAAGGCCTAACATCCAGGATCTACAAGGAACACAAACATGATGAAAGGAAAAAATCAAACAGACTCATTAAAAAGTGGGCAAAATATTATAAATAGACACTTCTCAAAAGAAGAGATATGAACAGATAACAGACACATGAAAAAATACTCAGCCTCACTAATTATCAGAGCAATGCAAATCAAAACAACATTGAGATACCACCTAACTCCAGTAAGAATGGTCGTCATTAATAAAACAAAAAACAACAGATGCTGGCGAGGATGCAGAGAAAAGGGAACACTTCTACACTATTGGTGGGAATGCAAACTATTTCAATCTCTATGAAAAACAGTGTAGCAATTACTAAAAGAATTGGAAATTGACCTTCCATAGGATCCAGCAATCTCCCTTCTGGGAATATACCTGGAGGAACTTAAATAACTACAAAAAAAGATACTTGCACACACAGGTTTATTGCAGCACTATCTACGATAGCAAAAACATGGAACTAACCATGCTGCCCATCAAAACTGAACTGGATAAAATAAACGTGGTACATACTCATGATGGTATATACTCATGATGGAATATTATGCAATCATAAAGAAGAACAAAATTATGGACTTCACAGCAACTTGGATGGATTTAGAGTCTATAATACTCAGTGATATATCACAGAAACAAAGAACTGAGTACCATATATTCTTATTTATAAGGGGACCCTGAACAATTACCATAATACTATAAGAGAGGGATTGGCAGTAGTCAAAAACTGCCAGGAGAGGTGGGGGAAGGCACATCACATTAATAGGGGTACCTGCTCTCAAGCCAGGTAAAGTGGGGACCAAAGGGAGGCCCAAATTTTAACTGTATGTTGATCATTTGTATACTTAATCCTGACTTGCACCCCACATCTTTAAAATAAAATAAATTTTAAAAAAGAAAATAATTCTCAAGGTATAGAAAACAGAAAGTCTTCCAGTATTTGGAATGTCAGAAGCACATTTATGAATATTCTTTGTGTGTCTGAACAATTCCTCTTTCCTATTGGTACTGTAACCTTACTTCAAAATACCTGTCAAGGGCAGTTTGGCAGCCCACGGAGAGTTTTTCCAAATATAAGAAGAGTATCTAAAAGAGAAAACGGTAAGAGAGAATACAGAACTTCACTTAAATAATTTTATTGTAAAATAAAATTTCCATAGTGTCTATATTTAAAGGTATTTGCATAATAAGTAACTTTAAGAGAAAGACGCCTGTGTTAAAACAAAATAAGAAAATGCATGTCATTACTTCCAAGTATATATAACAATTGGAAATCAATAAAGTGATTATGTTAGGATTTGTTATTATATTTAGAATATAATTCCAATAAAAAATCTTACCCTCCAGCAACTAATATACAAAATAGCCTTAAAACATAATTTTCTTCAGAGAATTAAGCATGTCTCATTATACCCTTATGGGCATTATTACTTTACTTAACTAATTCTTTATTTTAGGTAAAATTTTAAAAGTTTAGCATTAAGGGAATTATAATAGTTTGCTACATTTCACCTACAACCACACTTCTAGAAAGAGTAGGTGTAACTTAAAAATCAAGTCATATCATTTAATACAGTTTTTAAAAGCTTAGCAATAAAACTTTCCAGGCATTAGAATATGTAATAAAATAGCATTTATTACCTAGATGGCTTCTCGTTTTTTAAGTTTAAGGCAACAAAATTTTTTTAGCTTTTTCTCAAATAATTCTGTGAGATTGTGAGAACGCCAATTTTTTCAACAAATGCATATCACTTCTCTAGCTGTGTACATAGTTCAATGAGCCAGTTTTCCTATGGCTTCTGAAAATTGAAAAATTGGAGAAGCACATAGGTATTCTCAGGAAAAATCTAAATTAAAGTCATTCAAAATATTCTTTTTCAAAAATAATAAAAATTAGGCAAGACAAACAAATTGGCAGAGAGTCAATTGGCTTAAGTACAATTCTTTCTTTTTTTATACATGTTTCCTTTAAAAATATCAGAATGATTTTTAAATTAATAGCTTATATTGTTTGTTTTTATATAGGGACAGTTCAGTTGCAAAATGACAGCAAAAATGCAAGTATGAAAATAAATCAGGTGGAATTGTTGAAGAATACTTTGAGGCCCTGCATACCACATTGGAGCCAGTCATTTAACCTGAGCTCAGATTCTATGTCTGTAAAATAAGGAGTCGATGAAATTCGACACTTTCACGTTTGTGAAGGAAAAAAAATGAACCCATAAAACGGAAATGAATTTGAAAATAACTATTTGAATGTTTTTTGGTTTTGCATTCTCAATTGGTTATTTAAAAACTAGACATTTGGCTAATCCCAGATCTTTGTTTTTAAAAGGAATTAATGTTTTGTCACTGGGAGCTCATGTAGAAATTTATATCAAGTCATTGAGAAAAGGCCCAAATAAACACAATTAGGAATGCAAAAGATCAAGTCACAACTGACCCAGAAGAAATACAAAAGATTATCAGAGATTACAATGCACAACCTGTATGGAAACAAATTCAAACACCTAAACAAAATGATGCCTTTCTGGCATCACACAACCACCCAAGATTGAAATAAAAAGAAATTGAGACCCGAAATAGACTAATACCCAGGAAATTGACTCAATCATAAGAAAACTACCTACAAAAAAAAAATAAAAACTTGGACCAGATGACTTTCCAGCAGAATTCTACAAAACATACAAAGAGGAGCTGATATCAATAGTAACTGAAAGTATTCCAGGCAATTGAGAAAGACAGAACTCTCCCCAAATCATTTTATGAAGCTATCATCACACAGATACCCAAACCAGGCAAAGAACCCAAAAAGAAAGAGAACTACAGGCCAATATCCCTAATGAATATAGATGCAAAAATTCTCAACAAGATTCTAGCAAATCGGATCCAACAATACGTCTAAAAAATTATCCACCATGACCAAGTAGGCTTCATCACTGGGATGCAGGGCTGGTTTAACAACTGCAAGACCATAAATGTAATTAAATACATCAACAGATATAAAAATAAGAACCACATGATTATACCATTAGACACAGAAAAGGCTTTCAAAAAAATTGAGCATCCATTCTTGATTTAAAAAATCCCTGAACACCTAGATATAAAGGAAATATACCTCAAAATAGTAAGAGCCATCTATGATAAACCCAAAGCCAGCATATTACTAAATGGACAGAAATTAGAATCATTTTATTTGAAAACCAGAACAAGACAAGGCTGCCCACTCTCACCCCTCCTATTCAATATAGTGTTGGAAGTCTTAGCTAGAGCAATCAGGCAAGAGAAGGAAACCAAGCTTATCCAAATAGGAAAAAAGGAAGTTAAGCTATCTCTCTTTGCAGATGATATGATCCTATACCTGGAAAACCCAACAGAATCTGTCAAAAATTTTCCTGCACTAATAAAGAACTTTGGCAAAGAATCAGGTTGCAAAAGTAATGTGCAAAAGACAGTCACATTCATAAACACCAACAAACAGGCAGAGAACCAAAGAAAAAGCACAATCCATTCACAATAGCCACACACAAATGAAATACCTTGACATCTTCCTAACCAGAGAAGTGAAAGATCTTTACAAAAAAAACTACAAAACACTACTCAAATAAGTCAAAAAAGACACAAACAAATGGAAAAATATTTCATGCTCATGGATTGGAAAAATCAACATTGTTAACATATCTATCCTACCCAAGGCAATCTACTTATTCAATGCAATATCCATTAAATTACCATCATCATTCTTCTCAGACCTGGAAACTACAATCCAGAGATTCATATGGATACAAAAGTGACAGCAAATGGCCAAAACAATCCTCAGCAAAAGAAAAAAAGTGGGAGGTATCACACTCCCAGATTTAAAACTTTATTAAAAGCTTGCAATAATCAAAACTGTCTGGTATTGATACAATAACAGGCATATAGACCAATGGAACAGTATAGAGATTCTGGAAGAAAAACCTCAATTTCTCAACCAGCTCATTTTCGATAAAGCCTCTACCAAAAACCACTGAGGAGAGGAGAACCTTTTCAGTAAATGTTGCTGGGAAAACTGGCTGACCACATGCAGAAGAATGAAATAGGACTCCCACCTATAACCATACACAAAAATCAACTCTAAATGGATCAAACACCTAAACATAAAGCCTCAAAACATAAGAATCTTAGAAAACATAGGAGACACCCTTATGGAAATTGGAATAGGAAACCAATTCCTTATCAAAACCCCAAAAGCTCATGCCAAAAGAGATAATATAGACAAGTGGGACCTTATCAAATCGAAAAGTTTCTGCAAAACAAAAACCATCAAGAGATCAAGGAGACAGCCCACAGAATGAGGACAAAAATTTGCCAACTGTATATCTGACAAAGGCCTAACATCTAGTATCTACAAGGAACACAAACATGCTGAAAGGAAAAAAGCAAGCAGCCGCATTAAAAAGTGGGTAAAAGACATGAATAGATACTTCTCAAAAGAAGATATACAAACAGTCAACAGACACATGAAAAAATGCTCAACCTCACTAATCATCAGACAAATGCAAATCAGAACCACATTGATACCACCTAACTCCAGTAAGAATGACCATCCTTAATAAAACAAAAATACTGACGAGGATGCAGAGAAAAGAGAATGCTTCTACACTGTTGGTGGGAACTATCGACCTCTGTGGAAAACTGTGGTGATTTCTAAAAGAACTAGAAATTTGCCTTCTATATGATCCAACCATCCCTCTTCTGGGAATATACCTAGAGGAACTCAAATCATTCTACAAAAAAGATGTCTGCGTACTCATGTTTATTGCAGTACTATTCACAGTAACAAAAACATGGAACCAACCATGCTGCCCATCAAAAATGGACTGGATTTTAAAAAATGTGGTATATATACATGATGGAATCTTATGCAGCCATAAAGAAGGGCAAAATGATGGACTTCACAGCATCTTAGATGGATTTAGAGTTTATCATACTCAGTGATCTATCACAGAAACATAGAACTGAGTACCCCATATTCTCACTCATAAGTGTACCCTGAATATCTAGCATAATACTACAAGAAAGGAATTGGCAATAGCAGAACACTGCCAGGGGAGGAAGTGGAGGGAACACATAACACCAGTAAGGGTGCCTGATCCTAATCCAGGCAAAGCGAGGTCCAATGGGAGGTCCAAACTTCACCTGTACATAAACTACTATGTACCCAATCCTGACTTGTACTCCACATCTTTAAAATTAAAAATATATATATATTAAAAAAATTTATCCCCGGTCATTGAAACTTTTTTGTCACAACTAGTTGATTCATGGCCTCAATGAGTCAACTTGTCTACAAGAGTCCACATGATTACTCTTTTACTCTATTAAAATAATTATCATAGAAACATTTTGAATATCATTATCTTCATATGTAGTACTCTTGTATCATTATCTTCCTATTTGTACTCTTGTAGTAATAAAGCAGCAAAAAAGGTCATATTATAAAGATAGTTTTTTCCCCTTCAAATGGAAATTCCTGTTTTCTATAGCTCTAATAGGGCGTTCACTCCCTTCTTTATCTTAAGAAAGTATTCCAGATGGTTTCAAGAAAGAGAACATGGCCAGTGAGAACTTACCTGTTATTTCATTGTATAATTTATGGAGCTGAAGATCATAAACAAGTGTTGCATTATTGTATCTGAAAGGGTCTTAGTTGTAAAGAACAGAAATTAGTTCTAAAAGTGGCAACCATGAAAGAATTTTAGGTTGCTTAGGAATTCTTGGAGGGCCAGAAGACCATGTATTAGCTACATATCCAGAATCCATGTTCAAAACATTACAAAATTGCCCCATTGTAGACTCCCAGCTTGTTCCCCCAACACCATCGTCCTTGATTATTGGCCATCATCATTATATCCCTAGCACTATTATCTCTGAAAGCTGGAGTTATCTACCACTTGTACACCAGAATACTTTGCTCGCTCCTTATTCAAAGTCTGGCTTGGATATGTTTGCTTCTGGGAGTCTAGATTATTCACTTACTTTCTAGTCTCAAGAAAGTGGGGACATCACTTGTATGGCCTCTATAGTGAGGGACAAGGACTCACAAAATGGAGAATTTCCAGACACTTTAAAGAGAAAAGGGGAATTCTGCTTTCATGAATGTATCATGAACGACTAGGGTCTATGAGGGTCTCTCCTGTTGCAACAAGATCCTGAGTAGGACATACTTCCTAAGATAGTTGCTGTCTCACAATAGTGATCTCTAGGAATGATCCTTTCCCTGTCCAGAAGAAACAAACCAGGTGAGAGGGACTCAGAGTGACTGGGGACTTCTCCTGGGTGCTAGAGACCAGGACTTCAGAGGCAATGAACCTGAGATTGAGTATCCAAAAGCCAAGGGTGAAGAGTTAAGATGTTGGGGCCAGAGCAGTGGAGAGTTGGAACAACGGAGAGCCAGAATAGCAGGAACAGCAGGCATGTGGGAGGGAATGGGTTTACCCTGTGGTGGATCCATGTAGCAACACTGCTGCGGGGATAATGAACCTTGGAACACCCAGGAGGTGGAGAATTATAGCATGGCACTCCTGCTCTAAACCAAAATTTACCAGAGGTATACTCTCGCCTGCAAGAGCAAAAAAAACAACCCTTAAGTATCTTTAAGGACCACTACAGAATAGATCAAGTTGACAAAGATTACTAGAAACACTAGAAGGCAAGCCACCATAAATGAAAGTCAGCAGAAAAAAAGAAACAACAAATATATTCAGCTCACAAAGACTGCAGATACTGGGACTGCCAAACACAGAATATAGAATGACTGTACATGATAATATCAAGAAAAATAAAACATATAATTAGAAAAAAGAGTGAATAACAGGAAACTTTCAAAATGGACAGGCAAAAAAAAATACTCATGTGGACTTTCCAGATATTAAAATATAATTGTTGAAATTTTTAAAAAGAATAGATTCAATTAAAATTAATAATTTAATTATTATTAATAATGATTAAAGTTAATAAACTAAAATACATAGCTGGAATAATTATTTAGAATGAATGCTGCAAGGTAGATTAAAAATAGAAAAGTGAATTGTGATTCATAAGAGATTGAATATGAAGGTGTCACATGCATCTAATCTAATCCCAAGAGGAGAGAACAGGGGTCATGGAAAGAGGCAACATTTTATAAATATAATAATGATTCTAGTTATCTTCTAGATCTGGTCAAAAACATAAATCTTCCAGTCAATGGAGCACAATATATTAAAGCGAAATAAATGAAAAACATATATCCCTAGATAAAGTTTCATGAAAGTGCAGAATACCATAGACAAAAAGAACTTCTAGGAGGCAGACAGAGAAAGAGCAGAACACAAAAAGACAGAATAAAAGTGGGATTCACAAGAACAATAGAAGGAAGAATACAGTGAAATAATTATCAGGAAAGTTAAAATTAATTCTCAGTGTAGAATTGTGTGCCCAGAAAAACATCATTCAGGAATGAGGGCAATTGCGATGTTTACAGAGAATCAAAAACTAAGACAGATTGCCATCAGGAGACTTGCTGCAAGGAAACTTTTAAAGGAAACTTCAAGAAAAAAAGAAAATGGTCTAAATAGGATGATCTGTAATGAAAGAGGGTAAGATGAATCAACAAACAAACATTTCTGAAAAAAATAACACTGCTACTATGTGATAAAATAAAAGGCCGAACTGAAATATTGAACAAGAGTGGAATGTGCATGGGAAGACGGCAAACTGGAGTTAAAGCATCCCAAAAGTCTTCCACTTTTCAGGCAAAGGGTGTCAAAATATTGTTTCATTTCTAAGTGTGTTAAGTTACATAAGCACGGTCAAACTGCAATGGCAATAACTAAAAGAATAAGAGTATGTTCCTAGAATAGGTACACAAACTCCAGACCACTTGAGAAAAAAATAGCATAAGAAATTTGTTAGATAAAATTTTTTTTAATGTAGTTAGAAGTTGTTTATAGAAAATATTCATAAAGAAAACCGAGATGAACAGGATTAAAGAGATCAGGCGTGGTGACGCATGCCTGTAATCCTAGTGCTTTGGGAGGCCTATGTAGGAGAACCACTTAAGGCCAAGAATTCAAGGCCAGCCTGGACAAGATAGTGAGACCCTGTCTCTATAAAAATAAAAAATAAATAAAATTTACAGGGTGTGGTGGCACACACCTGTTGTCAGTCCTAGTTACTTGGGAAGCTGAGATGGGAGGATTGCTTGACAGGGGTTTGAGGCTGCAATGAGGTAGATTGCACCATGACCCTCCAGCCTGGGTGACAGAGTGAGATACTGTCTCTGAAAAATAAAAACAAAAAATAAAATAAATAAACATTAGGTGTACAGATAAAAGCGATATATCAAACAAATGATAGTCAAAAGTAAGCTGGAGTAGCTATATTATGCTGAGACCAAATATCCTTTAAGGACAAAGACAATTCCTGGGGTATAGAAGGTGACTATACATTGACAAAAGGTTTACTTTATGAGGAAGCTAGACAAGTCTAAATAACGACAGTTGTAACAAAATAGCCTTAAAACAGAGGTGGCAAAAACCGTTAAAAATACTTGAAAACTTGGTAAATCAATCAGTATAATGAGAAACTGCAAAACAGCTCTGTCAATTATCATTGACAGCAAGCAGACAACAAAATCAATAAAAAGAAGGAAGAATGAAATACATTCAAGAGCTTGATCAAGTGGTTATATATAGAAATCAACGTTCAACTGTTAGACAATACTTGTCCTGCTCAAGGACACATGAAATCTTTTTAAATAGACTGTGTATGAATCCATAAAGTCACAAAGCAAGTCTCAACACATTTCAAGGAATAGATGTCCCACAGAACAGCTTCTCTGATGAAGTGTAATTAACAAAAAGTTAATAATGAAAAGATAAATTTAAAAATCTCCATCTATTGAGAATTAGAGAACATGTTTCTACTGAATTCATGGGTCAAAGAAGACACGTCAGTGGAAATGGAAAAAAAAAAACACAAAAAAGCCGAGAAATGAAGGGCAGCAAAAAGTCTACATGTTAAAACCTGTGGGAGACAGTGAAAACAGCAATGTTTTGAAGTCTGCTTAGATTTAACCCAATATTACAAAACGAAAAAAAGAAGGCTGAAAAGTTAGTTTTCCAACATAAAAACATATAAAAAAGAATAGTAGAATAAGCCAAAAGACAACAGGAAGAAAGCTATAATATAAATAAGAACAGGTATCAATAAAATTGAATATAAAGGTGTAATATAGAGGATGAACAGTGCTAGATTTGGTTCTAAATAAACTTCTTGTGAGATTGTCTAAAAACAAAAGAGAAAGAGTTTATAGCTAGAGACAGGAAGAAAACACAAAACAAATAATACACTGGGTAATATGAGGGTCATGCTAAAAATATAAAGCCAAGATTAAAATATAAGACATCATCAACAATTTTATGCAAACATTTAACATTTAAGCAAAATTTTAAAAATCTAAGAAAATTAGAATCTATGAAAAGACTCAAATATAAATAAAAATCTGAATGTTCCTACAACTACTAAAAAGTTGGAACAGTAGTAAAACATAAGTTCCCCAAATTTTACAAATCAGTTCCACAAAACTTTTCAGGAATAAATCCTTATTCCTTTATTCACATGGCGAATGTGGACAGATGTTTGGAGAATAGAAAATAAGAAAGGAATCTATGCCTGATACTGTAAGGTCAGCACAACCTTGATATAAAAATCAGATAAGAGCAAAATGAGAAAGAAAACCAGAGAAGTATTCATAAATACAGGTATAAAAATCTTAAACAAAATATTTACAAATAGAATCCAATAATATGATAAAAAGATAATATATGATACATAGGTTGGAATTACCCTGTGATTGAAAGGACAATTTTTGGAAAATCTGTAAATATTATTCAAACTGTTAACAGATTTGAGAAAAATATGATTGCCTAAGTAGATGTAGAAAAGAATGTTTACAAAATTCAGCATCTATTCTTAGTTTAAAATCAATAAACTAAGGAAATATTTCAACTAATAATGTATATCAACAGAAAACAGAATAAATATTATTCCAAACAAGAAAATATTAGAGGTATACACTTTAATATCAAGAACAAAACAACAATGTCCACTATTGCCATTTATATTTACAGAAAGTTGTAACCATTCCAATAAGACCAGAAAAATGTTCAGATACTCTGAGTATAAATTCATGGATAAATTAATAGAAATAATACAAGAATTTAGTCAAGTGACAAGACATGGGGTCAATTTTTAAAACCTCAAGTCAGTTGCATTTTTGTATACCAATAGTAAACTAGAAAATATAATTTTTAAGAATTATTCATAAAAAACAAAAATTTTAAATACTTAATCATTTAACTAAAGGTATGAAGTATTTATATGTAGAAAATGATATATTTTTTTTCCTAAATAATATTAAGAAGTCTTAGGGAAATGGAACAATAGCTCCTGTTCATAGATAAGAAGACTTAAGAACATAGAGATTTCGATGTTTTCCCAATGTACCTGCAGATAAAAAGGAAACTAGCCAAAACTTCAATCTAACCCCAAAATTGTTTTGGTGGAACTTGAAAAGCAAAAAGCCCAAATTAGCTGAGATATTCTAAAACAAGGAGAAGGAGAAAACTGCTATCTCAGTCAGACAAAATTTCTTATAAATCTAGAGTCATTACAATATTGTTTTAGAGGTGCAAGGATAGACCGACTGAACAACAGAATACAATAGAGACCTACAGAACCATGTGCACATGTCACTTTGATATCAAAAGATAATATGACAGATTAATAGGGAAAGAAGAATCTCTTAAAATATGAAACTGAAAAAATGTTTACATTCTTATTTTTATAGTCTGACACATAAAAATTACTTCCTGATGGCTTAAGAATTTAGATGTAAAATGTGAAACTTAAAAAATTTTAGAAGAAAATTTCTGATTGTGCAGTAGACACTAATTTTTTGAACAAGATATAAAAATATTAAAAATAGAAAAAGGTTTGATAAATATGACCTAATTAACATTAAAAACTCTTCATTGAAAAATGAAGTTAAAGTTAAAATACAAGCACTAATGAGAAGAAGTTCTTTGCAACACATTTATCAAGGGCTCTGTTCCAAGAATATTACAAAATTGAAACTTGGCATATTCTATTATTTATCATAACTACTCCTAGGCATTGTCCTAAGAGAAACTGTATAGAATACTCATAGCAGCACTTTGTCAAAGCAAAAACAGAAAAAAAGTAAACAAAATAATAAAGACATAAGCTTTATGATAGTTAATCAAATCTAAAGAATATCAACTGAATAAAATCTATCCTACCTGAATTCCCCAGCTTTCCCATTCAATTCTTTTTTCTGTAATTGTTTTGTATTGCTTTTTTTCAAGCATAATGTTAGTATGACATATTTATTAAGGTAGGAAAGATACATTTATTAAGAAGGAAAATCTGAATAACAAAGCTATATAGTATATTCAAGTTGTTTAATGACAGCATGCAGATTCACCTAGGTGGGAAGGCTATGAAATGTTACATTGTAATAATAATAGCTGAACTACCCAATAACTGCAAGTTATTTACTTCACATACAACAATCCTGGTCTTATTTGCAGTCTAAAATGTGTTTGTGAGAGAGAAGGGGCAACAAATGGTATGGCGTGCACAGCCGAGTTCATCATCATTTCCCAAAAGCCCGTCTGCTGCATGGTTCCATGTTGGCCTGGGAGAAACCCTGTGCCTGAAAGTTGGAAGGTCCACGTGGAGGAGTGGTTATGTGGCTTTATCCGCAGGAGTTCTGTACATGACTTCCTGATGTTGCTTCTTGCTTACTCTCCTGATTAGGAGATACAACAGCAGGGCTCACAGTCCCTACAGCTCCTGCTCGATGTCTTGCTTCAGATTCAGGTACATGTTTAGTTCTGTGATGAAGGGCACCGTATTTTCCTGCAGCAAATCCCAATCATAGACATGATGGGTTCCAGCTCAGTCTTGCAAGTTTCACTTTGACCTTGGTTCCCTCAGCTCATGTCCATATGCCCTTTCCCATTACCTACCCTCTGAACTTTAGACTTCAGTACTATATCCAACCTCACATAGACTGAAATCAGTTTCCTCAACTGCATTACATCAAATCCTTATAATAAACCCCTTGTTATATATTCCACCTAGATTTTCTGTTTCTCTGATAAAACCCTGATTGGCACAGAGATCAATCAAGAGCACAGGTTTTTGTCACCTGTGTGTCACCAATCTAAGATTCTGTTTAGAGGCAGCCTGGTATAGTGGGTTTTGCGGTAGAGTTGATCAGGGATCAAATTCTAAGCCCTCTAATTTTACTTGGGCTTGTACCTCCAATTTTCTGAGCATCAGAGTGTCCATGTCTAAAATTCTAGTGATAATTCCTAATTTTTAAGGTTGATGAGATAATCAAATTCAGCACTATGTTCAAAGCCATTAACTCTGCATGTCACTCTTGGTAAGTGTCAGCGTCCTTTCTTTTTACCTAGGACTTTGCACTCTTTAGAAAACAGTTGAACACTTGAATTCATGCAGCTGACTCTCTAGAGGCTGGGATCTTTCTCCATAATTAACTGACTACCTCATTCCTATGAGTGAGCTTTTCTACATATTTCACACCACTAAAGGAAGATAGTATATTAATTTTCAAGCACATTGGAATGTATTTCAAACCCAGTTGTCCATGGAATCCAAAGCTGTGATCCAGGAGATTTTTGAATTAGAGCAGAAGTTCAGCAAAAGATCCTTTTTTTACATCAGTAAAAAAATAAACTAGATTTTCAGAATGCATAAGGTACAAAACAAGGGAATAGTGACGAGCCTGGCAAAACTCAAAATGCATTTTATGCATTCCAGGAAAGTGACTTAATGTTTTTTTATGTGTGCTTATGCTTTGTTATTGTATTGAAAATTCTTTCAGGATGCATGATGTCTATATCCAAGGGTCCTCTCTGCTTCAATATGGAAGTTACTGCTTGGTAAATTATGTGCTGAAAGAGCCAAACTCTTTTCAGCAATCAGGAGGTCATGCTATACCTTCTTAGGATAATCTATCAATATACTGCCACTCAGACTTTTCTAATATAGCTGTCTCCCATAGACTATATTAGAACAACACAACACAAGAGACACAAATAGAGTAGAAAATGCCTTCTGTGTTTGTTTTTTTGTTTTGGGTTTGTTTTTTTTTCTCAGTGAATATAATTTCCTCAGTAAAATAAAGGTTTTCACAGAATTATTTCAATCCTATTGAGAAGGTGAGTTACTCTTAGTAATAGCTCAATGACATCAAGGAATGCTTTAGCCTGTAATTTTTGCACTGAT
The DNA here is from genome assembly GCF_000164805.1 of Carlito syrichta. Lineage (NCBI taxonomy): Eukaryota > Metazoa > Chordata > Mammalia > Primates > Tarsiidae > Carlito > Carlito syrichta. Next base: position 166,831 of record NW_007229145.1, on the reverse strand, counting down.
TTTGGCTAAGAAATCCCTTGTACAAATGAAGTATGAGGTCAAAGTTTGGTGTATAAGCAAAGATAATCTGACTTGGCCTCCCTGGCCTCACCTTCCTTACCAGGCCTTCTTTATTCAGACTTTGAGCTCTGCAGACGACTGAGGACCCCAGAAGTATCATTTGAAAAGCCCCTTTCAAGCATGTTGACTCATGAAGGCGGCATGGTGTGCTGGGCTGAAGAGACAAGAGGCCTGAATTTTTTGTTTTTGTTCTGCTTACCACTTGCTGGATGACTTTAGGTGAATCACTTGACATACCTGGGCATTCTTTTGTCGGGGTTACTAACATTTGACCTCTCAAGGGTTATCTTGCTGGTCAAATTAGGAAATGCATAAGGAAGTATTTTTACAGCTTAAAATGGAATGTAAGCTTTTTGTACCTGCCTTTGCTCAAGTCTTCAACTAGTAAGCATTCTCCAGAGTTTTTTCTCCCACTCTCACTTCATTCTTTTTCTTCATTATATTCACTTCTCTGGTGATTTCAATAGCACTTATGGTTTCACATATAACCTTTAGGCATATGATTCTCAGGTTGACCTCTATACCTCCAAATCTTTTTTTAAATTTCACATCAGAGCATCCAACTGTTGTATGGACAATATACACTGCCAATCCCTCAAATGCAGTTGGTTTAAAATGACTCTGGCATCTAACCAATTTTTCCACTTCTCCTTCATAATTTCCCTTTTTTTTCATTGTATCATTGTTCTCACCATAGAAGCTAAAATATCCCAGAAATATTTGAGGTTTCTTTTTCTTCAACTAAACTTACCTGTTTGCATCTATGTTCACATTTGACTAATTCTCCTTTCATATAATCCTCTCTTTTCCATCTATACTGTTAAACATTTTAATATAGGTATAGGTATAGGTATATGAACCAGCTAACACAGAACAAGATCTGGTGTAATCTCAAAAGAGAATTGAACATACGTAAAATTTCTATCTTTCCTTTGTGTTTTAAAACAGCCTAATCATAATTATTGGCCTGATGTATTTTATAATTTAACATGAAAAAGACAATTCACTTCTAAGTTCCAAATAGTCATCATTAGTATATAAAATAATGTTTCAAAAACACTAAAGCAATGCATTGACATATTAAAATATAAACATGACATATATAGAAGAAGTCATAGGGGCTATTTAGAATGTAATAGCCCAAATTATCCCTTGAGTGAAGAACCAATGAACAAATGTCTTTATATGCAATAAGCATATATTTGCAGCTTCCTTCATGCGTTAGTGATTTCTACGTTGCAAGAAACTAAGTTGTCAGGGAAGATGATAGGTGATCACTCCCTTTCCCTTTTGTGGGTAGAGTTACACCATCCGCTAACCATTGACACCCCCCTCCCTTCTTTCACCCACACACTCTTCACTGTGCCTGCAAATTCTATGTGTTCTCATATTTAAAAGGAAGGCAGACCCCGAGGCCAGCTGCACTTTGACACTCAGATCACAGACTGCCTGAGACTAAGGCAGAGGAGTAAGGCGGGACTCATTATCATAGCAACCTCTTACTCCTGGTGTAAACTCTTTTGTACCTCCCCTGCCCCTAGAACAGCATTACCCCAGTGGCCGGGGACTCCCTTCTTGTAGCCAAGAGTGCCCACAGGTGAGATGCTTAAGCTCTTTCCTCCTACCCTACACTCCCCTCAAAGGCTCAAATCAAACAAATAACTTGGGAACTCCCTAGAGCCCTGCCTCTGCCTAGATTGGCTGGGATCTTCTTTGGAGTAGCACATACCAAGGAGAAAACCCACAGCCACTATCGCAACTGGCTCTCTCTTGTAAATGCTACCTCCCTGCCAGAGGTGAACAGCACAGCCCATCATTTCTGATATAATAACTCATCATTGGGGAAGGTCTGATGCAAGACCCCAGCACAAAGCACTATCAAAGCAACTTCAGCCACTCAGGACACCATGAGCCTGTAGCGGTAAACAGCAAAAAAAGACAAAGATTGTTATTATGTAATGATAAAGGGAGCAATCCAATACGACAGACAATTTAAAATATATATGCACCTAACACCAGAGCCTCCAACTTTATAAAACAAATTCTACTAGACCTAAATAAAGAGATAGACAGCAATACAATTATAGTGAGAGATTTCACTCCACTGACAGCAACAGACAGATCATCAAGGCAGAAACAAAGAAACAACGGAGGTAAACTTGACTCTACAGCAAACAGAACTAACAGACCTCTACAGAACATTCCACCCCAAAACTACACAGTATATATTTTCTCATCAGCACATGGAACATCTCTAAGATACACCATAAAATAGGCTGCAAATCAAGTCTTAATAAATTCAAAAAAATGCAAATCATATCAAGCACCTTTTCAGATCACAGTGGAATAAAACTAAAAATTAACTCCAATAAGAATTCACAAAACCAAACAAAAACATGAAGTTAAACAATCGCCTCCTGAATGATCCTCTAACCAATAGTTAAATCAAGATGGAAATTTTAAAATTCCTCAAAATGAATGTCAACAATGAAGCCAGTTACTAAAACCTCTAGAATACAATGAAAACTGTGCTCAGAGAAAAACATATAACACTTTAGGCCTACATTAATAAAACTGAAAGATCACATATTGACAACCTAACATCACACCTAAGGGAATGAGAAAAACACAAACAAATCAAACCCAAAGCTAGCAGAAGAAAAGAAATAACAAAAAAATCAGAGTAAAACTAAATAAAATGAAATTTAAAAAACAATACAAGAGATCAATGAAACAAAAAGTTGGTTCTTTAAAAAGATAAACAAAATTGATAGAACACTAGCTAGATTAATTAAGAAATGGAGAGAAGATTCAAATTAGCTCAATCAGAAATGAAAATGAAGACATTACAACTGATACGACAGAAAACCAAATGATCATCTGAGATTATTATAAACACCTCTATGCAGAATAAACTAGACAATCTAGAGGAACTGAATAAATTATTACAAACATACAATCCCCCAACCTGAATCAAGAAGAATTAGAAATGCTGAACAGATCAATAACAAGCAGCAAGATTGAAATTGTCATTAAAAGTCTCCAAAAAAAAATAAGTCCAGGACCTGATTGACTTATAGCTGAATTCTACCAGTCTTTCTAACACAATTATACTGAAGCTATTCCATAAGATTGAAGAAGAGGGAATTCTCCCAAACTTATTTTATAAGCCAGTATCACCTTAAAAGCAAAGCCAGGAAAGATATAATAAAAAAAAAAACACTATAGACCAATATCCCTTATGAACATAGATATGAAAATCCTCAACAAAATATTAGCAAACAGAATTCAACAGCACATTAAAAAAAAAAAAAAATCCACCACAATCAAGTGGATTTTCTTATGTAAGCAAAGGTAGTTCAACATACACAAGTCGATAAATGTGATCCACTACATAAAGAGAATTAAAAACAAAAATCTTATGATTATTTTAATAGATGCAGAAAAAGGATGTGATGCAACTCAACATCGTTTCATGATAAAAACCCTTAGCAAAAAGGCATAGAGGGAACATTGTTCAAAATAATAAAAGCTGTAAATGACAAACCTTTGTTTATGTCATCCTAAACAAAGAAAAAGTTGAACCCATTCTCTTAAGAACTGAAACAAAGTAAGGATGTCCATTTTCATCACTTCTATTCAACATAGTACTGGAAGTCATAGCCAGGGGAATCAGGCAAAATAAAGAAACAAAATTTCTTGGCCAAGTTGGAAAAGAAGAAATCAAACTAACTCTATGCTGACAATATGATCTTACACCTAGAGAATATCAAAGAATCCTCCAAAAATCTCTTGGACTTGATAAATGAATTCAGTAAAGCTTCAGGATACAAAATCAACATGCACAAGTTGATAGCACTGCTATACACTTACAGCAACCAAGTTGAGAATCAAATCAAGAACTCAATTCCATTTACAATAACAACCAAAAAGCTAAAATACCTAGAAATATATTTAACCAAGGAGATAAAATATCTCTACAAGGAGAATTATAAAACACCAATTAAAGAAATTGTAGAGTACCCAAACAAATGGAGAAATATACCATGCTCATGGATTGGAAGAATCTACAGATTCAATGCTACCCCTATCAAACTACCAATTTAATTTTTCACAGAATTAGAAAAAAAAATTCTAAAATTCATATGTAATCAAAAAAGAAAGAAAGAAAGAAAGATAAAGAAAAAGTCAGAATAGCCAAAGCAATCCAAAACAAAAGGAACAAAGTTGGGGTTATCACATTACCTTATTTCAAATTATACTACAAGGTTATAGAAACCAAAACAGCATGGCACTCATATAAGAGTAGACACATGGACGAATGGAATAGAATAAGAGAATGTAGCAATAAATTCAAACACCTACAACCAACTGATCTTTGACAAAACACACAAAACCATACACTGGAGAAAGGACACCCTATTCAGCAAATGGTGGTGGGATAATTGGATAGCTTCATGTAGAACAATGAAACTTGATCTCCAACTCTTCCCATTTAAAAAAATTAACTCAAGATGGATTAAAAATTCAAATGTCAGACCTGAAACCATAAAATCCTAGAAGAAAGCCTAAGAAAAACTCTTCTGGACATCAGCCTAGGCAAAGAATGTATGGCTAAACCCCAAAAGCAAATGCAACAAAAACAAAAATAAATAAGTGGGACTTAATTAAACTAAAAAGCTTTTGCACAGCAAAAGAAATAATCAATAGAGCAAATAAGCAACCTACAGAATGAGAGAAAATATTCACAAACAATGCATTTGACAAGACACCAATACCCAGAATCTACAAAGAACTCATACAAATCAGCTAGCAAAAAACAAATTTTAAAAAGTAGACAAATGACATGAACAGACACCTTTCAAAAGAAGATATACAAATGGTCAATAAACATATTTAAAAATGCTCAACATCATTAATATTCAGGGAAATGCACATGAAAACCACAATGAGACATCACTTTATACCAATCAGAATGGCCATTATGAGAAAATCAAAAAACAATCGATACTGATATGGATGGAGAGAAAGGCAATGCTTATGCACTGTTGGTAGAAGAGTACAACCTACTTGGAATTTGATATAGAGATTTCTCACAGAACCTAAGGTAACTCTACAATTTGATTCAGCAATCTCACTTCTAGGTACCTACCCAGAGGAAGAGAGGTTGCTATACAAAAAAGATGCCTGCACTTGCATGTTCATCACTGTATAATTCATATATAATATCACACACACACACACACACACACACACACACACACACACACACACACACACACACACACACACACGGAATACTATTCAGCTATTAAAAAGAATGAAATATCTCAAGTCCAGCCTACAGACTGGGAAAAAGTATTTGCCAACTCCAGGTCTGACAAAGGCTTAACATCTTGGATCTACAAGGAACTCAAACGTGCTGAAAAGAAAAAAACAAACAACCCCATCATAAAATGGGCAAAAGATATAAACAGACACTTCTCAAAGGAAGACATCCGAACAGCCAACAGACACATGAAGAAATGTTCAACCTCACTAATCATCAGGGAGATGCAAATCAAAACCACACTGAGATGCCACCTAACCCCAGTCAGAATGGCAGTTATCAATAACTCAAAAAACAAGAGTTGCTAGAGAGGGTGTGGCAAAAAGGGAACACTTCTACACTGTTGGTGGGAGTGTAAACTAGTGCAACCTCTGTGGAAAGCAGTGTGGCGATTCCTAAAAGCTCTAAATATCGACCTCCCATATGACCCTGCAATCCCCCTACTGGGAATATACCCTGAAGAACTCAAATCACTCTGTAAAAAAGATACCTGCACCCAAATGTTTATCGCAGCATTGTTCACAATAATAAGAACCTGGAACCAACTATGCTGTCCATCAAAAGAGGACTGGATTAAAAAAATGTGGTACATATACATGATGGAATACTACGCAGTCATAAAAAAGAACAAAATCATGAATTTCGCAGGAACCTGGATGGAACTAGAGTCCATAATACTGAGTGACCTCTCACAGAAACAAAGATCTGAGTATCACATGTTCTCACCCATATAGTGGACCATCCAATGTAATACTATAAGAAAATGACTGACAGTGGTGGGAAACTATCGGTGGGGGGGAAGGGAGATGGGATTAATGGTAGTAAATATCTGTCTGGGGACAGGAAGACACCTCTTATCAACAAGGGTGCCTGAACGAAGCATATTTGTATACCTTACCCTTAACTGTACCCCACAATATCATAATAAAAATTACTGATTATAAAAAAAAGATTATTTCATTGTAAAAAAAAAAAGAATGAAATAATGTCTTTTACAGCAATTTGGATGGAATTGGAGAACATCATCCTAAGTGAGCTAACTCAGGAACAGAAAACCAAGCACTGCATATTCTCACTCATAAGTGGGAGCTAAAATAAGAATCTGCAAAGGCATAGAGAATGATATAATGGAGACTCAGAAGGGGGAGGAAGTGAGGGGTGGAGGGACAAAAAAATCACCTATCAGCTACAATGTGCACAGGTGGGAGTGGTAGGTACACTTTAAACCCAGATTTTTTTTGCCACTATAAATGCAACCATGTAAACAGAAACTATCCAACAATTTGTACCCCCAAAGGTTATTGAAATAAAGAAAAAAAGTCATTTCTAAGGACAGGTAAGGCACGATGCTGGTCTACCACTCACATGGTTATAGCTTAGACAATGTAAGGAAGAGAAAATTTGCTCATCATCTCCTGTCCGATGCCCAGGATAATGCAAAGCTAGTTCTTTAAGTGAAGGACAATGTTTATTGTTGATCAGTCCCAGCAGGAGGCTGATGACACACTCCAAGAGGTTTAATCAAATGTAACTAGTGAAGGGAACATGTGCAGAGATGTAGGTGTGGTTAGAGAGCTAGTAATATGAGATGGATGAATAACCCAGTGACCAGCACCAACAAGAAGTTGTCACCAGTTTTAAGTCTAAAACGATAAGAGGGCTAAATAGTTTATCTTTTCAATACAATGGTGAATCTTCAGCAAGGAGTTTGAAAAGTGTATTAAACAATGGAAAATATTACAGAGGTGCTTATCTGCCATAGCAATTAATTTTAAGTCTTAATTATTGGGTCTCAATAAATGTAACAAATTACAGTACATTGAATTTCATCAAGGCTGGTAGATTCGGTCATCTTAATGATTTCTCAAGATACAATGGTACATATAGAATATATGTTCAGCACCTACTAGGTCCCAGGTGCAATAGCACTGTAGGATAATATGTTCATTACCCCATTTTCCATTCACTGAGGTGTTCATTCATTCAATATACTGATGTTTTGTTCACCTGTTTGTATTAGGCATTTTTCCAGGAGATGAAGAGATTTATCAGAAAGCAAACCTAGAGAAATCTCTGCCTCAAAAAACCTCCATTTTACAGATAGTTTTAAAGTAGTTAAATAATCTGTACAAGGACATATATTCTAAGAACTGGTAGACTCTGCACAAAAAATCCCAAGTACTCCATATTTACTCTCCATGCTTCACCATTATGCTCTAGTGAACTTTGTGCAGTCTGTGTATCATCAAATATTTGAAAGCTGGAATAAGATGGAAATTGCTGGGGAAGTTTACCTCTCCACTATATCATGGATGGGGAATAGCTAACTGTTTTCTTAATTCCGCAGGTAAATAACCACACCTATTCTGTAAACCTGAGTGCAACTGTCACTGTGAATACTAGGTGTAATATTTACAAGACTTTAAAACTATCATCCAATTGATTGTTTAAAACTACTTTTATGTGTATATTCTTATATAATAATGTATTGTTTAGTTTGTATCATCCTATGTACTCAGCTGAGGAAATCAAAATACAAAGACATGAAAAGACATGCCCAGAATCACACAGCTAATAAGTGATGGAACAAAAATTCGCACTGGCTGACCACCAGAATTACCTGGATTTCTTTAAGGCACAGAGTCCTCAAATTTCACCCTAGATCTACAGAAGTAGCATCAGGATTGTGTTGTCTATGGGTGGTAGAGATATAACAACTGACATTTGTACTTCAGAGGTTCTTTGACAATACTGATCCACTAGCAGGGTCATCATTGCTAAAGATGCAAACTACTCAAATGCTGTAACAGAAGATTCTAAGGGTCTCCTACACTCATTTCTTGATTGCTTCTTGGTCTCTAAGAAGGTCGTCAGTTACAACAAGTAATCTTTTCATCAGGTCAGTATTTTGTCTTATGTTATTTGACATATTATTGCTAGATCATGAAAATAAATTTAACAAAATACTTTCTCCAAGACCTAATTTGAGAGTTTAAGAGACTTCTTATTTCACCTCTTTGTGAATCAAGTTTTCACAGAAAATGGGAACATAGTTAAAAGAAAAATTTCCCTCAAGTTTTGGAAATGGAAACTGAGCAACCCTCCTTTCACCTTTCATTTCTAACACTGGGATTATCCCAAGTGTTATCCCAAGTGAAGTTAAATAATAAATTCATAAATAAAATACTTGAACAGGGAGGAAAGATCAAGTTGTCATGGGTTACCACTAGCCCATCCACCAAACAAATATAATTTGCTTCAAATTAAGACCTCTCCACAAAGATGAGACCACAACCAAAATAATAAGGGAAAAGTATAACACATGATAGGATTTGAAAAATGGGGAAGCTACCAATAATCTGAACATAAGATACATGACAGAGAAGCCACGTCTAATCTTCAGTTTAATACACCCATGACTTCTGCACCTTGATTTTTGTATTCAAAGTGACGCTGAATTGATATTTTTCCTTTCTCATCTTTTTCAAACAACTTGCTGGGGTATCTTTCTGGTGATTCAATTGTGATTAAGGAAAGGAATTTTTAAAAACTACAGCTCATCTTCTGCACTGACTTTTAAAATATCCAGCATTTTCTACCTGATCATTGTTCATTTCCCTGTGTAATAGAATAAGGTTTGAAATTTGTTTTGTTTACTCTTGAAAAATCAGTCATCACTAATACATCCTGTACTTTGGTTAAATTTAAGAATCAGTATGCCATTTGTACTCAAGTTTTTAAAATAAGAAAACAAATAATAATCAATTTCTCACCCAATGTTTGGATGGCAGCTTTCTGAAAGATGAGTTGCATTAATTCAAAATTTTACTGTGACAGGATCAATAAAGCAGCATGGTAACTCAAATGGACTACATGTAAAAAGCATGACTTTGAGCAAAGTAACTGTTAGGGTTCGGATAGGGTGAGAGTGGATGGAGAGAGAGAGGGGAAAGGCACAGGGAGGCGCAGCACTGGTAACCCAGAGATCTGAGTAAATGCAAAGAATTGCAACACCCAAAGAGACAGAGAAAGAAAAACTTATTTAAAAGTAAATTAGAGAAAGATAAGGGAGAGAGAAGATTTACCTCCCCAAGGTGAGGGGGAGGACCAAAGCCAGGAAGTGTAGCGACAGCCATAGCTCAAAGAGCACATGGCCACGCCAGAGCCTAGCAAGGCAATGGCTGCTGGTTGCTTGTGGTTGAGTCCTTGTAACCATTCCACTTGATGGGGGAAAATCATTAAAGTAATTGGATGGTGGTCTGTTCCTCATCATCACCAAGGGGTGGGCAAGCACAGGTATTGGCGTCAGATGCTGGACAGTAGGCAGATGGGTGGGTTAGTCACATGATTGCTGCCATGGTGGGGTTTATTTCTGTCAAGTAGTTACAAACAGCTGGTTAGGTTAAGGTGGGTGGGGGTCCCTGCAAGAGACTGGTTAGACATTTGCAATTCACAAACTCAGACATTTGCAGGGCACAAATTCCTTGACCAAAGGCAGTTGTATTAATACTTTTATGACTTCGGCAAGCCAAAGGGTGATCTTTGATCTTCAGCCTTGACAAGGAACCTGAAAGTTTATTAGAGATTATTATACTAAACCATGAATTGAAAGATTGGGCTGTCCTGGTATTGCATCTGACGGAGCTTTGTTGAGGGAGGGATGGGATAGGCTGCTGCTTGTCCTGTAGTAGAATGTCTGAATGCTTTCTAATAGCTATGCTGTGGCAAAAAGACTAAGCTAAGAATAAGCTAAGTTTCTTCTAGGTTTCTATAGATACCTTTCAGTAACTGCATGCATATTTAGATGTATAAGTAAGCACAGCAGTACCTCCATGGGCGGTTGAGTACATAAACACATGGTCATTCGGGGTTTGGGTCAACTCAAAAGTCTGTCCTGCTTCCTGGGTGTCTTTCCAACTGTAATCCTCATGGAAACTGAGGAAGTAGTGAAGGATCATACCAGGTGGAACTCTACCTTTTGATTGCCTGCTGCCTGCTTCCTTGCCATGGCCCTAAGGTTAGCAGAACAGTTTTCCTTCAAACATGTCCAATTCTAAGCAACTCGCTAAAGAAACTCCATTGGTTTGGGCCAGCTCTACAGATAACTGAAGCAGCAGAGAAAGATATTTATCTGATATAATTTTTGAATACTATAGATAACACAGAGGATATACTATTGTATATAATTTATATATATATACATGTATACACACATATGTATTACATAGTATATACAATGTATATATACAATGGAGGAAGTCTGTTAGAGTGGAAAGAGAGCACACATTGTTAAACCCAAGTATCAGAATCCGAGAGACCAACAAAGAGCCAGCTCTGATGCAAACACACAAGGGTCTTTATTCAGGCTCGAGTCTGGGCTCACGCCCGAAGCAGCAGCTTCAGGGACGAGAGCCCCGATCCAGCATGGCAAGCAGTTTTTATATATCATTTACAGAGGGAGGGGAAAGAACTTTAACTTG